>NW_026068053.1:3220272-3280076 GCF_014885135.2 Alexandromys fortis | reverse complement strand
ATGTGACTAGCTGAGAAGATCCAGCTCCACAGACTACCCAGAGACTGAACAACAAACAATAAAGCTACCTCTTTCAGGACTTGACAATTAACCCATTTTTTTCTTTTCAGGATCCCCTAAAGATGCCATCGCCCCAGAAAGCAGGGAGTAAATATAAGAGTATAATACCCACATCCCCAGGATTGGGGTGGGTGGTTTTGGTCTTTCAAATACTATAAGGATATTTGTCATTGTTTAGTAGGATTGGTGGCAAGTTGTTATTGGGAATGGTTAGGTAAAAATGTTAAAAAGGAGATTAAATTTAGGGTTCTCATTTTGAAAAGAAAAATTGGGGATATAGATATGATAAGATAAAAAGCTGAATTATTGAATATACTTTTAAAAAACAGCTACTAGTTTTAAATATTTTACATTGGACTGTACCTTTATATATTGTATTCAAATTTTGTATATTAATACAAATTAACAATTAATTTTGTTAAAACATACTGTATATGTTTCTAATCTTGTTCATGGTATTGTACCCATACAGCTCATTTAACAATATAATGTGGTTTTCTAGTTTTTAAGTTACTATTACTGACTTATTTAGGATAATAAGAAAATTCAGGTTAGTAATTTGTCACCTATTACAATTAAACTTATAATCACATAAGATATGTTTTCAAGGTCAAACAGATATATTTTATATAGGTCATTTTCAAACACTTCAGAGATCTACAAAATATGGCATTTTAGATCTTTTAATGACTTTTTTTTATGACAATGAGATATGGCTGCTCCTAGCAGCACCAATCCGCTTCAGAGAAGACAATGGGCATCAAACAAACTCCACATAGAGTTTACTTTCCTCATGGCAAAAGTAAGCCACTGGGCAAGAAAATGCCCTTGTCTCGACTGCTGACAGTATGCTGTCCTAACTGGACAAGTAGGACACAAAAGAGAGTGACTACTAAACCTTGTTAAGACAAGGCAGGACAGTCCTTAAAATATTCTGTTCCATAGGAAAGTCTGCTGAATATTCTAGGCCTTCAGGGCGAAGATGGATGTTCCAACATTGTAGAGGAACGTTGGGTGACTGTCCAGGCAACCAGTTGTTTCCGTCATTTCTCACTTTTTTTTTTTGAAAGTCATTTGCTTGAACTTCCTGCTTAATCAGTTAATGTTATTTCCTTCATTGGCCTCCGAGGGAGTTGAAGACTGGATAGTTATAGTTATAGCTTTCCTTGTTTACCAGACTCAGGAAAGAAACTCACTATAGAGGTACAAAGTGTAAAAAGTTGAGAGACACTAAAGGATAATTTGATAATGTAAATTAGAATAGAAAGTGAATTAGGTACAACCTTTTGGACTCATCACAATAGGATAGACATGGAGTATTTTCTCTGAATTTTTAAATGCAAATGGACTTGGCATTGCTGATGTATTTATTTCTTGTATATATTGTATTGAGTTATTGAACTTATTGTATATACTTTTTTATATTAGTTATAGCCTTCATTTTAATTTTAGACAAAAGGGGAAATACTGTGGTTTATTATTTGTGTTTTAATAAATAAAGATTTCCTGAAGATCAGAGTACAACTCAGTCACACTACTTAGCCATAGAGGCCAGGCGGTGGGTGCATGCCTTTAATCACAGCACTAGAGAGGAATATAAAATGGGAGGAGACAGGTCTCAGCTCAGTCTCAGTCTGAGGATTCTGGAGGCAGGATAGCTCATTTTGGTCTGAGGTATAGGTAAAAGTTAATGGCTGACCTCTTTTCTTTTCTGATCTTCAGCTTGAACCCCAAAGTCTGTCTCTGGATATTTATTATTCATGCTACACTTGGTGGTTTTTTGGAGAGGCAGTAATACATGTTCACTTCAGGGTTGAGCATCAGTCTCTTCTTAGCAGTTTGAAAAGCCAGGTAAATCCAAAGAAGACAAGCATTTTCAGACTAAAATGTGCTTAGTAGTATACAAGTTTATAAACTTCCAGATGTGTAATCAATTAAAGGGTTAGAAATCTGTAGGGTTCAGGTTCTTCTGAGCTGGGGAAGCAGCTTGGGACAGTCAAAGAAATCTGAGTTCATCTTCCAGTTTGGTAGTAACAGGTGGTTTGGTCATGGATAAAGCAGCCAGCTTTGCTGAGCCTTCTCCATCCCTGCCTCCCACCAACATTTGAAGTGTGCACCATTCTCTGACCTTGTTTCTACATAACAAATAGTGCTGTTTCTCTTGGATTCAATGTAAACAAACTTTCCACAGCACTGGGAACTATTTTTATTGTATCACTTACCTTCAAGAAAATTGATACACATATATTTTGAAGCAGACCCTTGCCTGAGAGTCACCAAAGCAATTTAGCACTGTCAACATCTGGAGGAAGAAACATAGCTGGGTATTTTAACATCAGCCTCTGGCACCTTTTAAGTTCTATTGGTCTTCAAATGAAGAAGGCAGACAGCAATAGAGGAAGTCATCTTGATTGGCCATGGCTGACTTTCAATAAGTAGAAGGGACGGTAAACTGGGGAATGCCTGTACCTTTAACTTAAAGATTCCAGAAACATCAGAAGAAGAAGAGGGCCTCTCATAGATGTCTTAGGTTAGTTAGACCCACTTTTGACTTTGAAGTTGCACATCTGTAAGTTGACAAGTTTATGTGGTTTCCAGATGTGAAGGAGCATAGGTGGCATCAGCCCTAGGAAATGCTGTGGCCAGTGAGTTTAATTTCTTTACTAGGAAACCACATTTCCTTAAGATCCTTCTTGGCTTCTTTTTGTTCTGGTTTTATCTCTCTTTGCTTCAAAGCTTTCAGGCTCTCTCTGAGTTCCTCTTTCTCTATTGTAAAGAGCATGTAAAACAGGTTTAAAGGCTCTTGGTGAGCTTCCTCTCTTCTGACTTTCTTAAGAAGCTAAGTCTCTTTTAGGATATTCCCTCGCTCTACAGAAGAGGAAATGTTTGAAAAATGTCCACTTTTCCCAAAATACCAGTGAAGTCCTTTATGCGAAAGCATACAATGGGTTCATTTTCCTTGGCTGCCTTCTTCTCTGAAATGATTCTGCAAGCCAAGTAACTCTTAAGTCCCAGCAGAGATGGCTATTGGTTTAGTAAGAATTAGAGACTGATTTTACCTGTCTGAGTCCTAATGTATTCACTTTTTCTTTCCACGAGCCTCATCTACAATGCCACAGCATTGCATAAAATAACACTTAATAGATTATCGGCCTATAAGAACACAGCCATGCTGGGAAAGATTGCTTCTTACCATCTCTGCTCTGCTTCACTCTTGGAAATAAAATTAAACAAGAGAAATGGGGAGGTGTGTGTGTGTGTGTGTGTGTGTGTGTGTGTGCGCGCGCGCGCGCGTGCGTGTGTGTGAATTATTTGCAAGTCTTCAAGTAGAATTTTTTATTGGCTAATTTGTATAATGAATGAGTTTCAGTTGTAATTAAGACATGCCTGAAATCTCAGATGGTGGCTACTAATTACAGATTAGTTTCACATTAATAAGAAATGTGAATCCCACCATGTTTGAAACTTATGTTAGTTGCTATTCCTTAAAAATGGAAAAATGTGAAAAAAACAGAAGCATTTATGGGCATGTCCAGTTGCCCTGTGCATACCTTAGGGAATAATATCAATTCTGTAGAACAGTCCTAGATTTAAATTTCCTTTACTGTATTAGTGATGTAATTTGATTAAGTCTGGGTAAGGTTAAAATGATCAAAGGCGGGCTGTCTAAAGCAAAAACCCATTCTGTCTAACTTTGAAAGCCCCTCCGTATTTGTAGTACTTTCCGCAAATACTGTCCATACTAATGATGTTGGTTTAGAGTCCTTGCTTTATGCCGAATGGCAGGATGTGAGTTTGTTTTTCTCTGGCCCCTGACATTTACACAAGAAATGAATCATATGTAGGATAAGAGAATTCTGAAGGCTAGTTTTAGAAGCAAATGAGATTTGAGAGTTTAATATTACAGATAATTGATAAAGACCTCAGAATAGCATGCATTCACCAGCAATCATTATAAGGATCCAATTAGGTAATGGATGTAAAAGCCACAGAGGCTAAGAGGTGCAATGCTTTAAGTATTGCTTTCAAAAAAGGTAAGAAATAACAAAATTTTCACTATTCCTACTGAAACATTTACCTATGAAGTTTAAAATACTTCAGAATCATTTAGCACATGCATCCTTAAAGGTCAAGTTTATTTTGCCAATATAGAGGAGGTTTGTGATCCCAATGTATAGCCTTGTGTGTCGTACTGAAACACTACTCTTGTGCCTTCAGTAGCTTGAAGTCTGTTGAATGAAGAACTTCAAAACCTTTTAACTGCAAAGGGTACTCATCTCCAGGGATTTAGCAAACTTTCCCAACAGCAGGCTTTTTTATGGTTGGGACATAGGAGCTCCCAACTGTCTGGTGAGACATCTCATATCTCAGGTACATAACTGACAAACAAAAAAGACTTAAAACTTTAAAAGTGATGAGAAAGTTCTCTGCATTGTTGGAAGTGAATTTAAAAAAAAAACTTTATTAAAATTCCTATTTTTATTCACCACCACCCCCCCAAGCCCATTAATATGCTGAAGTATGGGAGGTGAAGGCCAGGATTTTCAGTTTCCCCAGGAGATTAGAAATAGCTAAAAACTGAAAATAAGAATTTAAAACCCACAGAATCTGGAACTGTGAAATACATAGGGAAGATGTTCCAGCCCTTAATGGTACCCAATAGCATCCTAGGAGATAGACTAGCTCAATAATGGATATTCCTAATAATGCCCAGCTTCCTCCTGGAGAGAACCTTTTTAAGATACTCTGGCCTGTAACAAGAGGCCTGCTGCATGTTCCTTGAAGCATTCTGGCCAGCTGTTCTCTGGTACACAGACAGTTGAGGAAAAGAATGATTTCTAGACCCTGTTGCTAACATGGATCTATAATACTGCAGCAACACAGGCTTTTCTAGGAATGTGTCTTCCAGGGACATTAAAATAAGAAAAAATAGCTGCGATTCTGGATCCTGTAAAACTTGAACCTCTGCTGGGCGGTGGTGGCGCAGGCCTTTAATCCCAGCACTTGGGAGGCAGAGGCAGGCAGATCTCTGTGAGTTCGGGGCCAGCCTGGTCTACAGGAGCTAGTTCCAGGACAGGCACCAAAAACTACAGAGAAACCCTGTCTCAAAAAACCAAAAAAAAAAAAAAAAAAAAAACCTTGAACCTCAGCTTAGGTATTTACACAGCCATTCTACAAACAGTCCTGTAGAGGCATCCCTGCCATATTTCCCCTGATAATTAGCTATGATTTATAACTTATGGAAGTTTAATTAATGTGCAGCACTTGTGGAGATGATCGTCTTGTGGGTCTTAGTGTGTTGAGGGGCTCCGTGATCTCACTGTCTGCGCACATCGACATTGCTGTAAGCTGTTCTGCACTAACGATTTCTTTTCTCCCCCTGCCCTTTCTTCTTCTTTAGCTTTAAACACAATATTTAGAAAGTCACCCAGGGGAAGAACTTCCATCTTATTTCATCTAGGTCATGATGTTATACACCATATAAGGCTGCTTTTTCCCTCCATAACCCACCACCAACTTTAATAAAGTGCTGTTACCACTTTCTAGTAGAATGGATTCTTTGATTCTTGCTTTAAGTAAGAAAAAGTAAATTTTATAGACCTTCTTCATAAATCTGCAGTAAATCATTATTTTTTTTTTCACACAGCACAAGTGCAGAAAATAGGATTACCTCAAGTCTCATGAACAGTCAAGTATGACAAGTTCCCAGGTAAAAACAGCAAAACTAGCTCGCTTCATTCACAGTATGCTTTCTGTTTGTTTATTAATTGATAACTCCCCAGTGCATTCAGGAATGCTGTCATTTATAATCCCTGTTGTTTCTTATTCATATTTTTTAAAACGTTAAAAATTATATGTCTCTCTCTCTCTCTCTCTCTCTCTCTCTCTCTCTCTCTCTCTCTCTCTGCCCATGGCATGCATACTATGTATGTGGAGGTCAGAAAACTTGTAGGAATCTGTTTTTCCTTCTACTGTGTGGATCCTGAGGGTCAGACTCAGGTCACCAGGCTTGGTGGCAAGTGCATTTACCCACTAAGCCATCTCTTTAGCCCTAAAGTTTTACCTCTTATGTGGAAGATATTTTCTTTCTGTCACTATAAATTAGATACCACGGAAAAGATAGTATTACACTATACTTGCTACATGATGATTTGATGGGAGATAGAATTCCACAATAAAACAAACCTTCATTCTTATTAAAACGTCTCTACTTCGCATAGGTTTGCACTTAGAATATTTGCAAAACTCCTCCCCAGCAAGTTTTGCTCATGTTACTGCCAACATTGCTTGACGTAGTCTCACATTGCTCTATGGAGTCTTTAAATATGTTAGTTTTTCTTTATCAGTCAAGATAGAGTACTAACACTCCCATTAAATCAGTTTGTAAATAAACTATAGATGCATATGTATTTTAAATATAAAATCACTTATGCAATCCAGCAAAAAACTACTCTCAGTATGACTGCTTTGCCCACAACTGCTATTTCCCCTCTTATTCATATACTCTCATTCGTCCTTTGTTATGTCCGAACTGTGTATCACTGCATTAGTATTTGATTTACTTATTATTATATATGCTATTTATTTGTCTCCTCTAAAATATAAGTCACAAACTGGATGAAATTTTAATTTTTTTTTCAGGTTGAGTTTTATGTACTCCAGGATACCCTTGAACTTACCATGTAGCTAAGAGTAACTTGGAATTCCTGATTCTTCTGCCCCCAACACCCAAGGGCAGATATCACAGGCATGTACCACTACTCCTAGCTAGGATTGGTGTTTTGTCAAAACTAAGATTTCTTATCTCTTAGAAATGGTAACTCCTTTCATATATATTTATATCTATATTGTCTATCTATCATCTATATCATCTTACTATATGTACACACACATTACTAGAGGCTGTTTGACTTAGGTGATAATTCATAACTAAAAATCAAGTAAATGGGACAAGCAATGATCAAAAAACAAAGTACTATCAGTTTTCTATAAAGTCACTCTTTCCTTTGTTAAAGGTAAGTCTCCATTATGCCCTGTTAGATGGGGGGGGGGGGCAGTCCTGGCGCTCATGGGCTCACTGTTTTCCCTTCACTCTGGTTCCACCTCACACATACCACAGAGAGGACAAGCCATGGGGAAAGCTGATGGAATTTGCTGTTTGCATACCCACTCACATTCTTGTACTCTCAGTGCGGGAATGGCCACAGGCTTGCATGGGAGCTCCAAGATAGTCATCTCCTTAGGAAGGGAGATCAAACTGAGACTTAACCTTACATTTGTGGGCAATAAAGAGGCAAGAATCATGGTGCTTTCAACATTGCTAACTGCTAGTGTACAAACAGAATATGATTTCTATACATTACACCTAACAGCAAGAAGAAGAGGTAAGTCCGTAAAGCCTGCATGTACTGGGAAGCAATTAAAGGGAATTTTGTTCACCACCCTTGGTTACCCATTCCTTTGCCTGGCTGTGCCTGGCTCTGTTTCCCTGGTTTGTTAACTTGTCCTTAACAATTAATTTCTTTTTTCTTATTTATATTAGCTTACTCTCATTAATGGTTTTTTTTAGCCAAATTTTTTATTTAATCATTTCTTGCACTTGAAGTACTCTTCGATGACATCCTTGGCCTGAGAGTCTTTGCCATAGTCCTTAACCGCTACACAACTGCAACCAACTACTTTCCGTGGCTTTCCCTCTCGATCAGTTTTACAGATGCCTACCCATTCCCCGATTTTCTTGCTGTCATCAACCTTAATGAAGTTGATTTGGTGCTCAGCACAAAGGGCCTCCACCAACTTGACATACATAGGCTCATCGCAGTTGGATGCAAGCACACAGAGATGGGCTTGGCACTTGTCTAAGGCTTTGGAAGCTTTGCGGATGCCACGTGCGAAGCCATCGTGGATGAGGGCGGTCTTCAGCACCTCTAGAAGAGCAGTGTTGTCGTCCATTACACCTCCTGCAGCAATGCCTTCCTCGGCCATGGCAGTGGATTATGGTTAGGTCGAATCTTGACCGCACCGTGGCTCTGCCTCCGTGCAACTCGGCGGCGGCAGGGGAAAAGCTCATTAATGGTTTTGATTTGAACTTTTCACCTGTCTTTTTTTTTTTTCTGACACTCCCAGGGCCCCTATCTTTCTTAGTACATCCCAGATCCCACCCACCCCTCTCAAGTCAGTCCTTTTTCCACCTTCATGATACTGGCATTTGAGTCCCCTCTTTTCTCCATTCTATTCTTCTCTTCTTCTCATGTCTCCTTTCTAGTTTCTTGTCTTATATCCACACTTCCATATGCAAAAATTGAAATCCAGAATCCACACACAAGAGACAACATGATTTCTTTGAGTCTGAGTTATCTCACATAATATAAAGGTGTCTACAGCTATTCATTGGCACCAGGAATTTTCTTGTTGGTTTTCTTTGGGCTGTGGATTTCTTGTCCGGAGGTGGACCATCAGTCTCCAGGGCTTGGCACAGGCTCCCTGCTCTGCTAACCTTAGTCTTACTCTACAGTACCTCCTCTGGTTTCCCTTCTAATGCACTTTAGGTTGGGGCTCATACACTACTCATGAAACTGGCCATTTCTTGGGCAAGATTGTTTCTTTTGTGCTGTATTTCTTCCTTTAATATTTAGTGAACAAACATTCCATCGAATTGAACACCCTGATATAAATCACACTCCTATGAACACCTGGTTTTTGACAGAGAAGCTAAAATTACACAATGGAAGAAAGAAAGCATCTTTAACAAATGGTGCTGGCATAACTGGATGTCAACCTGTAGATGAATGAAAATAGATCTATATCTATCACCATGCACATAACTCAAGTCCAAATGGATTAAAGGCCTCAATATAAATCTGAACACACGGAACCTGATAGAAGAGAAAATGGGAAGTAGCCTGCAATACATGGGTACAGGAGACCACTTCCTATGTATAACCCATACATAGGACAAACAATAAGCACAACAGTAAATAAATGGGACCTCCTGAAACTGGGAAACTTCTGTAAAGCAAAGGACACAATTATTAAGACAAAAGGCAACCTACTGAATGGGAGAAGATCTTCACAAACCCCACATCAGACAAAGGTCTGATCTCCAAAATATATAAAGAACTCAAGAAACTAGACATCAAAATTCTAAATAATTCAATTAAAAAATGGGGTATTGAACTGAACAGAGAATTCTCAACAGAAGAATTTCAAATGGCCAAAAGATACTTAAGGACATGTTCAACTTCCTTAGCTAGCAGGGAAATGCAAATCAAAACAACTTTGAGATACCATCTTACATCTGTCAGAATAGCTAAAATCAAAAACAACAATGATAGCTTATGCTTGAGAGGATGTGGAGTAAGGGGAACACTCCTCCATTGCTGGTGGGAATGCAAACTTTTGCAACCACTTTGGGAATCAGTGTGGCAGTTTCTCAGAGAATTGGGAGTCAACCTACCTCAGGATCCAGCAATATCACTCTTGGGAATATACCCAATAGATGGCCAATCATACTACAGAAAGGTGTTTTTTATTAGGGGATGTCCGTGTTATTCTACACAGTGGCAGAATTCAAGCTTACATTAAACAGAGGGCAAAAGCACATGGGCCCAGAATTTTCCTTGGAGTAGGAGCTGCCAGAAGAATAGAGAAGTGATAGGTAATTCTAATCACCCATTCCTAAACCCAGGTTAGCAACACCAATTTTGGGTCACCTCTAAGAAACACCCGTTTACCTCATAAATTGTTAACTCTACTCTCAATATGTCCAAATGCTCTCTGCTCTTTAAAAAGAATCTCCAGGAATGGAGCAATTCTCTGCCTTTTTCTGAACTGTACCAAGCCCCCAGCTTCCTAAGAAGGACATGCGTTATTGGACAGTATCTCTACCTCTATTTTACTCAGCTAATCCACGCTTCCTAGACTAGTTGGTGAAGCTGAAGTGAAAGAAAAAATAAATTCTTAGAAACTTGGTCATGAACGTGTTCTCATTTAGGTCTAAGAAGGAAAATGAAAAAATGATTTCTAAGACAGCACATTTTCCTTCTCTCCTCTTTTCTTACTGCCTTGCTCTTTGTCCTTGCCCTTAGAAAAGTGAATAGAAAAGGAGATTTGTACCAGGAAGTCTTTAGGAGACTTGCACTTAGTAAATGTTAGCTCTCTAGGATGGGAAAAATTGAGTCCCTATATCATTTCTGCCAATTTTATTGTGAATGATGCAAAGCATTGGTCTGAATAATTACTAAAATACAACACTGAGTCAGGAACAAACACAGACAGTAAAGATATGGAGATGTGTCTGTTGTAGAATATGAAAACTAAAGGCTACAGCTACTTATTTCAGGAAGCTTCTGAGAATGTTTGTGAGGAGCACCAAATGTGCACTTGGATTTTAAAAGTTAAAACAATATAGGACAAGTTCTGAATAATAGTTCTTAGAACACAGGGGGTCATTATGAAAATGTGGAAATAATGTTGGTACAAATATTTGGGGCAATGCAAAGGAGAGGATTAAAGGTCCAATGGATACATAACCCCTTAGCTATCTTTTCTGAAATATATTTTGTGATAAAAAAAATCATACTTAAAACAAAAACCAGTTGAGAAATACAAGAATTGAAGAAGACATGAAGTGTTGCTGGAAAACTTAAACAGTACCACTAATGTGTTTTTATTCATTTCAAAGTAGAAATGTAATGGAGAAAAGAGTTGACAGCCCAGGATAGACCAGAAAATCTGCAGATCTGTTTATTAGGTAGGAGGGGATGAACCTGACCTGGCTGAGTACTCGGCAAGGCACTGGCTGTAATACTGAAAGACAGGAAGCCTCCTGGAAAGAGGTTGTGTTCTAGTGGGGCTGGGGTGGGGTGGTTAAGACAAGAAGCACCAACACATAACAAAAACATGTGTCAGATGTCAAAAATGCCAATTTTTTTAAAAGTTAACAACAACAACACAGAATAAAAGATGAGGGGCTGAGGTTTCAGCTCAACAGTCAAGTGCTTGCCTACAGGCTAAGGCCCTAAGCTTCCCACAGCACCACAAGACACAAAGAGCAACCACAAACTGTGAACATGTTAGCAAGACATATCAGATATGGCGGCTGTCCAGAGAAGCTAACAAAGGAGCACATGTATGGGCTAGGAACTGATTTGGAAAAGGCAAGTTTGAGGGAACAACAGGCAGTAAGGGCAGAGGCAGGACTGAGGACTGTGTCTGAGAACCAGAAGGTAGAATGACTGAACATGAAGAACAGAGCTGGAGTTGGAAGGAAGGGTTGGCTAGGAAACATATAATTTCTCTCTCCTATTCAGCCTCTCTTCATAGAAGCCCGGGTTTATATGTAGAGGTGATTATCGAGCTTAGAAAAGGCTCAAAGACAAAAACAAAGACTTGATTTTATTTTGTTACAATGGTCTGATGATGTTTTTCTGGGCAACGAAAGACTCCTGGGTGCAATGCACATTCTAGGAAAACAGTTACTCGTATGACTAAAAAAAAAAAAAAATATGTCCAGCAGTCATGTGATATGCCCCTTTCTTGCCTTTCGCCTTTGTTCTAACTGGAATATTTACCCAGTGGCTGGACATAAAGCTGCCATTTTGTAGCTACAAGGACAAAAGCCACATGGACAGGCTCACAGAAAGCATTTGGTTTCTTAATGGCTGGAGCTGTACCAGCCCCGCACTGCCAGCCTCTAGACTTTCTGATAAAGGAGAAAAAAATAGACTGCTTGTTTAATGGTGATGGGCTCAAATCTTCTGCTTATTTGTGTATGATAATGTGTAAGCCATTATAAACGGGTTTTATTCCAGCTACCACAAGTGATGGTGGTCAGGGTCAGTCCTGCAGGGTTTACTTTCTGTGGTAGAGTTTTCTGCTTTGTGTTCTAACTACAATAAGAAGACATTAATAGGTTTCAAACAAAAGGTGGGTATAATCTAGCTTTATCTTGGAGACTCTTCTGGCTGCTGTGTGTAATTAGCCAGGAAGGAGAGAATATAGAACAGAGAAAACACCCAGTGGACTGCTGGCAGGAAGGCAGGGGCTCTCCTTCCATCGGGTTTTCTACAAGCATGTCTGTGCAGTTAGCCTTCTGACATTAGGTGTTAAAATGCTGCTGTCTGGCAGGCATTCAGGTAAATTTCTAGGTGTCTGCCTGATCTAGAGCTGACACTTCCAGGCCTTGTCCACAGCCTTCAGATCTTTGATTTTCTCCTTGTGACTTGTAGATGCTTGCTTGAATGACGAGAGTTAATGAATGGTTATGTGCTCTGCCTCCTTGCCAGATTTCGCCTGTCCACACCACTGTAAATCTCCCTCCACCTTATTTTCCCCCTCTTATTTCCTTTGCTACACATTGTTAAGACATTAGTCAGAGCTGTCAGCCAAATTGCTTGTGGGTCACCTGCCTTAAGAAGAGTTCTAATAAAAACCAAAGGCTTAGAATATTGAATGGATTGGAATTTTTAACTACCTGTGAATTGCTGTTAGCCTGTATTTAAAATGGGGATCAAAGGGACTGGATAACATAAGTTATTCCATTAGTTATTGATTAGTAAATGAATTCCCTTTATATATATAATATGCTATAGGACAAAATAATTTCTCATACTGAAATGCAACATTTATTTTAGTATAGCTCCGGGTACCAATAGAGGTAAAGTTTTGGGGGTGTTGAGGAGATGGCTCACATAAGGACTTGAGTTCAGATATCCAGCACGCATGTGAAAATCCAGACATGGTATCACAGTTTCACTTGCAGGTAGCCAAAGACAGGTGTGGCCCTAGAGCTTGCTGGCAGCCAACGAGGTTGAATCAGTGAACTCTTGGTTCAGTGGGGGACCTTGTCTCAAAAGACAAGGTGGACATTGATTGAAAACAACACCCAATGTTAACTTCTGGCCCCTGTATGTACACACACACACACACACATATACACACACAAATGTACACACATCACGTTCATGCACACACAGACAAAGGAAGTGAAATTTTTGAATAAATAACACCTTTTATACAAGTACCCATTGTAAATATCTAATTGCAAGATTAAGGAAAAGATAATATGTGTGCTAAAACCAAAGATACTCATATATACTGCTGAGCATTGTGGAGCTCCAACACAAGCACTGATGCCAGAGGAAAAGGTTTCGATTAAAATCAAGGACTGTTTTTTATCATTGTTTCACTTAACTATTACCTACCAAGATATCTGAGAAAACAATCCTAAAAAAAAAATCTAAGCAAGCAAACGAAACCATTGATTGCTCTCTAGATGACAAAGTGGGTGGTTTTCAGTTGGAAACTGCTGCCAGAGCTGTGCTTTCCCCACAGAGATGAATGAAGGGGCAGTGACTGGCTGGCTGGCTGGGAATGTGCCCCAGGAATCGTAGGCCTAGGTGGAGGTGACCAGGAAGGAGGCAGCTGCAAAGCAGGAAGTTTTCTTCATATGTTTGGAGAGCTATTGTAGTAAGCTAAGGAATAAGCTATTGGAGTAAGCTAGGGAATTACTCTGTGTGGCACCCAATGACTAAAATAGAGTTGTAAACAGAGCAGAGCATGATTGGATCCAAAGTGTCGGTAATTTCCTAAGACAGAGACTTTCTGGGGATGGGAGAGAAAATGTATAAGTCTGTTAAAGCCTTTGGTGTCCTGAAGACTTCCATGTTGCTTGTTACATGGTGCCAGAATTTGCTGGTCTCATATTTTGAGATTCCAGTTATTGGACAAAATGGAAAGAGAATAGTTAATTTTATTTTGCAAAGGAAGAATATTAAATATGCTCTCCCACTCTGCCTAAACTATACCCTACTATTATTTCCATTTGACACTATTTCTTGTCCATCGGAGACAAGAAAGATTATCTCAACAGTCCCTTATGGATACCCACGAGACAGGAAGGAGGTAACTGTAAACTAGCAAAAGCCATTTCTTTGTCAGAGTGGCAAACCTAACCTCACCCCTGGCTTTCTGTCCCTGCTCATGTGGTGCGAGCTATCTATCTGAGAACTTAATCTCCTCCTCTAGCCCGACAACCACTTGATTATATTTAAGCTGAAATGACAATTAGTGCTTGCTTAACACTGGCAGGCAACTAATACAGTTCCAGCATCTAAGGTGATTGTTTTGTCTTAAATTCCCATCAGAAAAATTCTTGTTGTTGAAATGGTATCAAGATAAGCCCCTAGGAACACAACAGAATGGTTAGAGAAATTTGCTTGTGGTCCAGATATAGAACTCCATAATAATCAGAACAATGAATGTCACTTTAAGTGTCCAGAAATAGTAAAAAGGGAGAAGGTACAAACAGTAGAAGTAAAACTTTCCTTTTCTTTATTTTCATAAATCACGAGGTTCCATTGATGCATATTTTATCACAGGTCTCTTGCCATATGTGATCTGAAGTTTCAGAGCGTATCCCCAGGGGCCACGGTTACTGAAATAGATAATCAAGAATTCCTTTTATGTTCCTCTCAACACCGGGGCTGCTCAGATTGAAATTAGCATCTTTTACAATGAAATACCAGTTGCTGTCACAAACTGACGTGACAGCTGGAACGAGAGGCCTGTTTATTCTGTTCTTCATGTCTTCAGTTCATTATGGTTTATTAAGATGTGTACTGTAAGTTCCTGAATGAAGAGACACTGAGTTTTTGCATAGTGATTATCATTTGAATGCAGTTTTTATGAAAAACCCATTCTCCAAGGAGGGTGGGAAGCAGTGAAGGTCAAAGATCAAAGCCACCATTGTATTAAGTATCTCCTAGAATCCTTCAATTATTCTCTCAAAATATGTCCTATAGGATAGCTTTTCTCGCTCTCATAGTTTGAAACATTATTTTCAATAAGGGACAATTGTGACTCCATATGAACTGTCTCCCCAGGTACAGACTTCTACAGGTTATCCCATGACATGATCCTTAGTCATTAATCTTGTAACATGAGAGGTAGCTCTGTATTAAAGCAAGACTTCAAGACACGTGTCCAGAGTCACCTTGCTGGCAAAAAGACTGTTCTGAATGTGTGTGCTTTCTCTACCCCATGTTTGTGCAAAAGATGTTTTTTTTTAAAAAGTTTAATTTTCAGTTATATTTTGGGAAGGGTAGATGTAGTATAGAGTCAAATAATCTATTTTCCATTAACATTTGTGTCAATATTTATCATGTTCTATGTATTGAGGAAGGTAAAAAATGCTTTCTGTAGATAATCAAATTCCATCCCTTTGGTGTCAGCATTATTAATCTCGCTTTTAAAATGTTGAATTTGAGCCAGGTGGTAGTGGTGCATGCCTTTAATCCCAACACTCAGGAGGCAGAGGCAGGTGGGATCTCTGAGTTCGAGGCTAGCCTGGTCTACAAGAGTTTAGTTCTAGTACAGGCTCCAGAGCTACAGAGAAACCCTGTCTTGAAAAACAAACAAATAAAACAAACAAACAAACAAACAAAAAACAACACTCCCCCCCCCCCCCAGGCCTGAATTTTCTCAATGATTTGGAGAAATCTGTCTAGAAATATAAGAACAGAGCCAGGGTTTACAGACAACAAGACCCTAACATCAGGGGCCTGAACTCCTACCCATTGCTCCAGAGCTCATCCTCATCCCCAGATGGAAGAGAGACATTCACATAGAATGGAACGACTTCTGGCAGAGGTGGTACTTATCATGTTTTTCTGGAAGCAATTCTTGGATTCATAGAGAGTACTCCTCTCTATTGTATTTTGAGATCTGTATCTTTGTGTCTTCCACATTTTATTCTAGTTTGTATTTCATTTTTTTGTTTTTAAACAGAGATGTAGATATTATTTAATGTATTATCTCTTCTCATATCCAGTGCCACAAAACAAAGATAACTGATGTAAACTGACAATTGAATATGCATGAAGGTCCTCCTTAGCTAAGGAGAAGGAGTCCAGAGAACAGTGAAGGAGCTGGCCCTCTACCAGTGGATACAGCAGGACATGAGTCTGTAGCCTTCTGCCCCTTATATACTGGGTCTTACTCTAGTTTGCTGTTGCAGTCTTTTATCAGGCTATCAATGGTGAGAATATTAGAGACTCTACAAACAGAACAAGTTATGTTTGCAGGGTTCTTAATCTCTGAAGAAAGTTTGTTTTGGATCATGGACAAGATAGAGCCTGGGATTTTATTATTTAGTGTTTTATCTTCTCTCATGTCCAGTACAGAACCAAAGACAATTGATGCAAATTGCTAATCAATGAGCTGCATTAATATCAGACAATTGATATCAGAACCTGAAAGATATTTGTCTACCTCCTAGTTCATGGCACACAGGAAGGGCATACTTCCCAGCCTCTCTTGTCCTAAGATTACATCAACATGGCAAGAGTCTAGACAATGAAAGTCTTCTCAGCACTGACTATAAAGCATTCCCAAAGACCATCTGTACTTTTTGTGTTCGTTCCTCTATGACTTTGAGGGCAGGAAAGACTTTTGTTTTCTCATAACTAGGAGAGGTGGAGCCAGTAGGTAGAAACAGCCTGAATTTGGGAGTGACCACTAAGAAGACAAGCCCTCAGGAGGCAGCTGTATTCTGTTGTGGACATGTGGACAAAAAGCACCTTGTTCATCACTCTCTTAGTAATGGTGGTACGCTTTGTTTCTGATTTGTAACCTCCAGTAACCTATCTATAATTCCTTCTGGGTAAGAACACAATCCTGCCATGATTCACCCCATCTTCATCGTGACTGTGACACATCCATGAAAGACCCCAGGTCCCTAATAGAACCTCATTGGAAAGCATTTCAGCAAGGAAGTGGGGAGATAGAAGAGGGATGCTGTAGTGCACAAGAACAGTGGTGTGGTGTTAGACTGGGAGGCCGTTGGTAATATGATTGTGTGACAACCTGAGTTTGTTTTCTAGAGCTCACTTGAAAAAGATCGGCACAGGGCCAAAGAGATGGCTTGGTAGGTAATGGGGCGTGCTGCCATGTTGACAACCTGAGTTAGACTCTTAGAACTCACATGGTGGAATGAGAGAACCAGTTCCACAAGCTGTCTTCTTGCTTTCCAGGAAGGGGGGGCATAAAGAGAGAATGGCCCAGGAAACCTGTAAGTCTCAGTCAGGTTTGTCTCCTGTCTGAGCACTGGGGAACAAGGAATGTTCTAGACATTTGGGAGATGTCTCCATTTTTATGATCACTAACCAATGGCATGACTTTTGTTGTTGTTGTAATCTTCACGGATCCCTGGAGGGGGAAAAGTGAATAATCTTTGGCCAAAAATGCATTGCAAGTTCTAAGAGAACTGTAACTGTGCACTCATCTGGAAGGGAAGCAGTGTGTCATCTGTGAATTTGTTTTGTGATACCTGTGAAATTCTCCACATCTGAGGAGCTGCATGGGAAGCTGTTCCTTTTAACTTAAGTGGAAAGAACTCTAGATGATTCTGGAGGAGGCCATGCAAGGCAAAGGTAGAAGAGAGATAAGATAAAATGTGTTTGCTCCAATAATTATTCTCCCAAGTTTATTGACAGCTCTGCTTCTTAATTACAGCTTTGGTGACAGCTATTCACTTTGCATAAAATCCCTTTTGAAATAATTCATACTCTAATTTGCTTTAGAAATAGAGACATGTTTAAAGGATGAATTTTTTTTGTTTTGTTTTTGTGTTTTTAATAGTGGTAAACACTTTGGAGACAATCAGACCTGGGCTGTGTCATCAGCATTTACTGCTAGGGCAAAAAGTTCTTTGGTTAATCAATTAATTCAAGAGCTCCTATTTTGAGATCTCAGAGCCATACATTGAATAATCATCACAGGACTGCTAAGGGAATTGAATTCAGGGTCAACAATAAAGCACAGACCACCGAGTTTTCTGAAACTCTTGACAAAAGGTAAGCTCAGTATTCTTCTGATGGAACCTACCCTGTTCAGGACAAGGAGAAGTTGGAATTATAGAGAAGGGGACGTGTCCAATGGAGAGATCAAGCTGATACTGGCTTAGATTCTTCCTATCTATTGATACTATGTAGACTGTTGGAAGTCATCAACTTCTTACTTAGCTGTAAACTCCAAAGACTGCAAACACCAATGATATGCCCATTGGGACAATAGCGGCATGAAGTAAGAGGGTTAACTAATAGCTTTCTGAAAAGATATAACGTCTTTTCTATAATAGAGAGCTCATGTTTGCTATTGTAAACTTGATCAAGAACTGATAGCTAAGGAGACCATAAACCCTAGGGAAAAGCAACGTGTATTTTGCTAATTGGGTAATGTTGAATTTTTCTAAATACTTATCCTTAAGCCCATAGATTGGTGTGGCTGTCACCTTTCTAGCTTAGCTACTTTCTATTCCTGTGTTAAAGCTCCATGACCAAGGCAGTTTATATAAAGGTATTTATTTTGACTTACAAATTCATAGGTTTAGAGTTCATGGCGATCATGGTAAGGAGCATGGCAGTATGGTGGAAGGCATGACTTACATCTTGATCCATAAGCAACAGGCAAAGAAAGAGAAAGAGCGAAAAAGAGGAGAGAGAGAGACAGAGGGAGAGGAGAAAGAGAGAGAGAGAGAGAGAGAGAGAGAGAGAGAGAGAGAGAGAGAGAGAGAGAGGGGGGGGGGGGGGAGAGAGAGAGAGAGCGAGAGAGAGAGAGAGAGAGAGAGAGAGAGAGAGAGAGAGAGAGAGAGAGAGAGAGAGAATATGGCTGGAGTTTTTCAAAATCTCTAATTTGACCTCCATTGATATACCCCCAATGCGGCCATACCTCATAGTCCTTCCCAGGTCTACCACCTGGGTGCTACCGAGTATTCAAATACATGAATCTATGAAGACCATTTTCATATGAATCAATCCACCATCTCAAAGAAGCTTTCTTTCCCATACTCCCATTGGTTACAGATTTTAATACAGAGACCCATGATTGATCAAAGTTCTGAGAATGACTGAAATGTGAGTTCTTTATCATATCCCCTTTCCCCAAGCCTCAGGCAGAAAGCAGAGGAAGGAAGAGCCATACACGGGAGGGCTGTTATAATCTGCTGCAGAATGCTGTCTTCTGGGCATGACAGGGCCAGAGCCCTCACAAACACCCAGCAGCTGTGCATGCCTGCATAGCACCAAGCCTGCCAGCTTTCCTACATGGCTGGGTGAGGTGTTCATAAGACCCTACCCCTAGAGAAGGAACTATTTGCACCCAGGCCTGAGAAGGGGAAGAAAGTCAGTTTCCTCCAGCTGTCTGTCCCCTGGAAGCTGCCAATGCTGCAGTAGACAACCCTACACTCACATGTATGTGGGCAGCACTATTCTTAGTGGATTGAAAGTAAATAAGGAAAATAAGAAAGGACATAAAGTTGTTGGTGGGGGGAGCTGTACAGGAGGAATAGGAAGTGGGGAATGAGGTGTGGCTATGATCAAAACATGTTGTGTATATATATAAACTTCTTAAAGAATGAATCATTTTTTTTTGCAAAAAGCAATCTACAAACTTGGCTACCTGGAGCTGAATTATAAGACTTATTTATCTCTAGGAAAAATTAAGTTGCTGGAACCCATGATGGCTTATATTCAATTCACCAAAACACTTCCTTAATCAACTATAAATCTTTTTTAATCTTTTATAATTTCAAATAATCTTTCTGACCTCTTCTGTTCTCTCAATTAATGAAGATAATAATTACTGAATTAAACTATGTAATTAACCTCAGAGCTACCTAGATATCCCCTTTTGCCAGATATCAAAGAGAAATGTACGAGTAAAATTTACAATGTATTTTAATATTTTCATGTTCCATAAAAAACTTTACTTACACTAATAAATAAAGAACACTTGTCAAGAACTATGCTTTTCAATTTTTTAAACAACATTTTTTTTTCGGAGTTCTTTCCATAAATTGTTTATTGTTGAACATGGTTGTGACTTTTCAGTATAGTTACTTATTTCTGATGCCTTCAATTTGGCTTAAATACTCCTTTTACCCAGCACTGCATGTGAGAGATATTTCAGAGTTAACTTTGGGGTTCTCTATGGTGAGGAGAGGCTGCAGGAAATAAGGTAGAGACCCCTACTTTAAAGGGTGCCTATTATAATAGAAACAACCTGCAGCAACAGTCCACTTCCTTTCTCTTCACACAGAGAGGCTACGGCACAGCAGTCCTTCTTTCCCTTTTCTCTGTATCTTTTGGTCCTGCTCTAGTTATTCAAAAAGCTTAGCCTAAGATATTTGTATATCTAGGGTATTCAGTGGTATTCTTGGCTTGGCGTTGTTTAAGATCCTCTCCGTGTTGCAGAATTCGGAATGAGTTTAGAGATGGCTATAGTAATGGCTATAACTTGCACCAAAGCAAAAAAAAAAAAAAAAAATGGAACAGTCAGGACATGAGTTGAGCAATAGTGAACATCTGAACATTTTTTCGCACTGGTGGGACTTCTTTGGTCTTAGGCTTAGTGAATCTAGAGAGGGAAACATCTTTGTTTCCTTCTCATGCTAATCCTATTTTATACTGCCCAAATCCCCCAAACAGGCAATCAAGCCCTCCATTCAGAGAGTTAGTGTAGGACTCAAGGCTTGCCTTTCTAGGCTCACATGCCACATTCCATAAACTTTATAGCTGAAGAGATCTTTCCTGTGCTTCCATTATGGAGATGTCTGAGTTCTGATTGATAATGCCCACTATCATGAAGCACATTGAGAACAATCTTTTTATAAAGGTTTCCTGGTATGAAATAACCTAAAAACCTAGGGGAAGATTTGTGCATAAAACATAAGCTTTCTAATCTCCATTCCTTTTCACAAAGTTCAGGAAATGTTCTTTAAGACACACTTGACTTGGTGAAATGGTACCCTGATGAGCAAGTGCAAAGGTAAGAGGCACACCGAGGCAGTGATTTCTGGCATGTCGGGATGGGCTACTGCAGGCTCTGAGCATCCAGCACCAAGCCATCCCATTAACTGCAGATGGCCCTGGTCATTGGCAGATATAAAAATGGGCATCCCTGCAGCTTCCCAAACAGCGAAGCCTTATGACTTTTAGCAAAACAATTCCACAAAGAGCTAAACAGGATTCAGTTTTAACTTGTATGATAAATCCAGGGCCTTACTGCAAGTGCCTAGACACTTTGTAAGAATGATAAACATAGAATTACAAACTCTCATAAACATTCAGATGCCTGTAGGCACCAGAGGAGCAGTAGCTTTAGAAGGCAAATGCCAATCTGATTATCACCTGGAATAATGTTCAGGAAACTGTGGTGCTGAAGATGTTACTAAGTACCAACTACAGAGTAGAAACTATCTTTACCTCCACCCTAGCTCCAAGGTGGCTGGATCTGAGACATGCAGGGAGAATGACTAAAAGCGTTTACATTAGAGGATTTTTTATTTATTGATTTATTTTTATTTATTTATTTATTTATTTGAGACAGGGTTTCTTTGTGTAGCCCTGGTTGTCCTGGAACTAGCTCTGTAGACCAAGCTGGCTTTGAACTTAGATCTGCCTCCCTACTGTTTGGGTTAAAGGTGAGCACCACTAACACCCAGATATTTTATTTTAATTGTTTTGGAACTGAAATAATAAAGACAGAAAAGCAGTAGTAGTATGGGTTTCTGTGTTTGTATACACACGTTCGTGTGTGTGGGTGTGTTTGTTCAGGTGGACTCCATGTTGGTGTCTTCCACAACTGATCTTCATCTCATTTTTTGGAGATAGGGTTACTCCATGAACCTGGAGTTCACTGATTGGCTAGAGTGGTTGTGTCAAAGTCAAAGTGCTGGGATTACAGGCAAGAACCATTTCTTTGGCTTTTTTATATAGGTTCAGGCAGATTGAATTTAGATCCTTGTCGTCACACAGTGAACATTTTACCGACTGCACCATCTTCCCAAACTGTGAGAAAATCATTTTTAAAATCAGTCTGGTTTTTGAAACATGTAGTAAGATAATCATAAAATAGAAGATAACTCAATATGGCAGTCACAATCAGAAGAGAGAACAATGTATATCAAAATAGAAAGCAACAACAGAGAGTTTACTGCCAGGTCTTCCTGGGGTTGTAGGATGAGAGCTGTGGAATGAGTTTCATGTGCCTTTCAGCTTGGAGGCCTGAGCTCCTGTTCCCTGAGTTCCAGAATTGCATCAAAATGCCGTTGTCAGTCTTTTTTTTACAGACATTTCAATAAGCACTAAAAATCTTGTTTTGCTCATTTACTTAACATCAATTTCAGACCATTTGAACTGTTTGAATGGAGCAACATCATTTGTAATAGAAAATAGCAAATAATTTTTGAAATGATGTATTTTAGGCTTTGGAAGATGTTTTGAGTATTTGCATAAGTAGCCATATGTCTCAAACTCTGGAAATTGCCAAGATTTCAAATAAAATTGTGCATCCCTGATGAACAGATGAGGTGGGATACTGTAGTAGCTGACAAGAGACTTTGTAGTTTGGGGCAGAATCAGGTTCAAGTGGGAAGGCTAGAGTCACTGGCTGTGAGCTCCTGGGAGAGCCACTGACATCCTGTGACTCACTTCCCTTAGATACAAGATGGGATGGGACTTGCTTCTAGTTCACAGTGTTCTGTTTGATCATATGTGTGTCATGACTTACTTGCATGTTTGTACAGGTGCAGATGCATATATGCCATGGCATATAGGTGGGGGCAGACGACAACCTGATGCTCTCTCCCTTGTTTGAAAATGGGTCTTCTGTGTCTTTCCACCAACTATGTCAGGCGCTCTAATCTAAAAATCTGTGAGGACTTCCCTGTCTCTGCATCTAATCTGCCCACCACTGTTCTGTCTGGGACTGCAGATGCTCACAGAGACCTCTGACTTTCTGTGAGGCCTAAAGCAAGGCCATGCCTCTCAGAGCTTTACCCACCGAGCTATCTCGCCAAACTTTCATGGAGTTCTTCTCAAGAATACATGAGATCTTGCTCATGAATTCCTTTGCAGTTGTTGGCACTAAAGAGATTCCTATTCTATGTGGCACATGGTAAGACTCTTTTTCCAGTCTATTCTACTACACTTACCCCAATAACTGAATGTGTAGGCTGGGGAAAATAATAGATCTTGTTTTTCTTAATAAAATTATTAAAGTAGATTGCAAGGACACTAATAACCTCTTCCAAGGTAAAACTTCTTCAGACACACAAAGTGCTAGAAATTGCCTTGGAAATTTCTGACCCATCCCCCTTCCTGATGTTTGTACTCTTAGGGGCCCTTGCTGCTGCCACCTCTCCACTCTGTACTGCAGAACCATTTATCATTAGCAAGTTCATCACTGTGCTGAGATAAAATATGCTTCCACGCGTTTTCTGTTCACTGACCCTGATCAGGCCTGCAAGGCGATGCAGAATAAATTGATTTTCTTTTTAAATGAAGATATCTCCTATACTTGAAGGTGCCTATTTTGGTTCTTTTTAGTCTGGTGTATGTCAGGTTTTACCTTCAATCATTCCTCATGTGAAAACATGTGGTAGGGCTCTTTCCAGTGCCTATTTCCATAACTATGACTTAAGTGAAGAGTGGAAGAGATCGTATCAAGTGCACCTTGATCAAAATCAGAGCAGGATTGCTCATGTTTGAAAATGCGGAATAAGCAGGTGTCTGGTGGCTTAAGCATGAATATTAGCTCTCCAGCTGATTGAGCCTCATGTACCCTTAGCTTCCATGCAGTTTGCTTTCCTCCCCATCAGGTGGTTGTTAAGGCTGACACATGCCTTTTGGATCTTATGTCTTCATCTAGTATATTTTCCTTCATGGAATTACAAATTCCACGGAATTTATAACTATGATTGACATACAATAATATGTGCAAACATAATACTAGATAAAGCAAAATGTAATATGCCTTCAATAGAGGAGCCACACCCCGATACTTGGCCAACAAGATTTCATTGATTCCTTGAAGAGCTATTTATTGCTATGGACTGGCAGTATAGTTCAGTGGTACGGCACTTACTTAGAATGCTTGAGATCCTGGATTCCATCCAGGCTTGGGGCTGTTTGGAAAGGTCGTGATATAATACATGGGGTCCTTGGTTTGCTCTTCAGTATTATATCCAAAAATAAATAATTTATTGATAAATGTGGTATACCATGAATATACTCTCAGGATTTGCAAAGCAGAGACAGGAGGATTATGAATTTTAAGGCTACCCGAAGCTGAAATACTGAGACTCTGGCTCAAAAAGCCCAAGAGATAGGGCTGGAAACCAGAAGTAGAATGTTCACCTAGCATCATAGATCCTGGGTTCTATCACTAGCATGGGAAATAAAAAAAAAAGTGTTCAGCAGCATTGAGGCAGATATCACCCTAAGGAAATGCAAAGTTGTTCTTCTAGAACATTCTAATAGATCATCTACTAATTGGTTTGGGGGAAACTGTGATTCATTTTTTTCAACTGTTCTAGTCATTGTTGTTAGACTGAGGCAATCCTAGCAATCTCCCAGTCAACTTGGGCCCTCCCAAAAATGAACTTAGTGGGGAAGGCTTGGTTTTGATAAAGACACATTGACTTCATTATTGTCCTCCAACAGCTTATCTAACTTTTTTACAAATATATAATATGTACAAAATTATTTAGTATTTAAAAACTTCAACTTGAAATATATTCTTTAATATGCAAGCATGGAGTAGTTCTCGGCCGGTGCTAGTCTGATTCTTTGGGACATTTGGCAAAGGTTGGAGACAGGTTTTTTTTTTTTTTTTTTGTATAAAGCATTCAATTTATTGATCTTTGGGAGAGTGTCACTGTGTTACAATTGAGCCATTAGTCTGGTTGCTTCATCAACGTTAGCTGATTTATTTTCATGGTGCTTCAGCTCCTTCTGCACAAATTTCAGAGAAAGGCTTTTTAAAAAGCTTGCAAGTTCTTTCTGTATGTTTACAAAAGCTCTGTTCATTCTGTTGACTTTTTTATCATTCATAATGTTTATCTTCTTAAGATTAGTAGTAACTGGTTTTGCCTTGTTTTTAGCCTTGAAGGTTTTTGCCTGCCTATATGAAATATATTTCTGGACTTCTGCCCTTTTAATTTGTTCTTGGCCATTGTCTCATAGGCATCTCACCAAACCCCTAAATTCCACGCGTCTGCTCAGGCTCTCAGTGATGCCATTCACAAACTCAGGACACAGGACTGGAGACAATTTTGATTGTCCCAAGTGGTAGTATTAGCATGTAGGCAGGTGTGTTGTTATATGTTCTCCAATGTAGAAGGTACTCTCCCGGGCAAATCAGTGGGGTACAATGTCAGTAGTGATGGGGTTCTGAGAATTCTTATTAGAAGGAGGCAATGTGATTGAGTTATTAGATTATATTGGACCTTGAGTCTTAAGTTGGAAACCTGCCTACATTGATGCTTGAGTCTTTGTTTCAGCATGTGTAGTATGATACTAACAGTAACGTGGACAGAAAAGACAATGTGGAATTTATGGGAAATTCTAAACACAGCATCTGGGCCAGAGGTAATGGAATAATTACATAATGATTTTGGTTACTATATTTTCTTTCTTGCTTGTTAGTATACATTTAATTGACATGAGTGAATATTTAGAAGTACCCAAGAAGTGTATAACTCTCTCATGTTATTTATTTGTGTATGTGTGTGTGTGTGTGTGTGTGTGTGTGTGTTTAAAGAAACAACTAATGGTGGTATATGTCTTTAGTCCCAGCCCTTGGGAGGCAGAGGCAGGTAGATCTCAGTGAGTTTGATGCCATTTTGGTCTACAAAGTAAATTCTAGGACAACCAAGACATTCCACAGAGAAACCCTTCTTGAAAAATCACACACACACACAGGTAGATAGATGGGTAGGTAGGTAGATGATGATAGATAGATAGATAGATAGATAGATAGATAGATAGATAGATAGACAACAGATAGCTAGATAGAGAATCATTCATATGGAATTTGACCACCCAATGTCAGATAACTCCAGAAATGTCATGATGTTCTCTGTGCCTAACTTGCTGAAATATTCCACCAAAATGAGGTGCTGAACTGCCAAATAGAACAATTTTTTACGACCACTCAAGGTTTTATTTCCAAATATGAATATGACTCACATTTTTAGAGTGAAGTAAATATTACAATAGTCTGTAGCTGAGCATGTAGGCTAAGATAAAGGTAATGCAACTAAAATGTTTCAAGCTAGAATATCAACAGAGATGTACTTGGTCACCAGATGTCATTTGCTTTACATAGAATTTCATGATTATAATGTTTCTTAATCTTTATTTGCAAGATGAATAGTCTTGGGAGTTCTTGCCAATTTGTAGAAAGTATGCTCAAAGATGTGCATTCTTATTCGGTGCATTCTTATTCAGTGCCCCCTGAAGGCTACATGATTCAGACTTTCAACTGGAATACTTGCTCTGATGTAATGCTGTTGACTATGTAAATTTGTACTTCAAATAAAACGTCTGCTATAGCAACTCAAGGGTTTACAAAGCAGAAAGCTTGAATCTGCTGGGATAAGTTAATAGGCCAAATGTTTCTGAACCTTAGGATTCCCAAGCTGAAATCCCAAACCACCATATGATGATATGAAGAAGAGAGGTCTTGGGAGGTAATTGTATCACAAAGTTGGGACTCTTCTGAGTGGGATTAGTTCTCTTATATAAAAGCACCCGAAAAGAGTTTGTTTCTGTAATGTGGGAATACCAGAAGAAGATGGCAGGTTGCACTCTCAGAAGAACATGATATTCCAAGTATCCTGATTTCAGACTTCCAGTTTCCAACATCTGTGAGAACTAAATCCCTGCTGTCTATTAGTCACCCAATCTACAGTGCTCTGATACAATATCTAGACAGGCAAAAATATAAGAAAATGTAGACACTTGAGTATGGAATAGGCAAAGAATTTCCTGTAGCATCCATTGGTTTCACTTGATCTTTCCATAGGTCTTAAACAGGTCTAAAATTTCCTTAGATACAAAGACTGTTTTTTGTTTTTATAATATTAGCAGACTGATAGGAACCTTCCAAATTTCAATAACAATACTTTGCCACTAATGGTAATTGAACATGAAAAAGTGTAGCTGGTGACCACCTTGAACCTTCAACCCTCCTTTCTAGAATTCTTGGTATTGGAAGTTACCCAACAATATCAATATCTCCCAGCTACAAAATCTGTGACCTACAACCGACACCTGCCTGTGACATAAGCATTATGCAAGTAATCAACCATTTTGTAAAACTGGATTTCAGGCCACTCCATGAGACGGAACTAACACCTGACACTGTGAAAGTAGACAAGAACCTAAGACTACATAGTTCCAAGCCTAGGAGCAAACCAACCACTATTATTCTCCTGGAGGGACATAGCAATAAAATAAACCGTAATGACATAATGTTCCACCCATAGATAAGTGCATCGCTCATACTTCATCAGGTTTCTTCTTGTGGTAGATGATAATTAACATAGATACTCACAACTGGACAATGTACAGAGACTGAGAGACTTTGAAACACTCAGTTATAAATAGACGCCTTCACCTTCGAGCCTCAGGGATCAAGCTAAAGAAGAGGTAGGAAGATGTATGAGCCAGAGGGGATGGATGACTCCAAGGAAATGGTGTCTTCCAGATGCTGTAGGACTGGTGCACATGTGAGCTCACAGAGACCATGGGAGTATGCACAGGGCCTGCAAATGTTGGAGCCAGACAAAATTCCAGCACTGCCAAGCGGAAGTGGAGGCAAAGACCCAGTCTTAACCAAGAATCTACCTGCCATTTATACCTGCTGGGGAAAGGAAAATCAGTTTTCTTAAGCAAAGTGTCACAAGATATGTCAGCACATCCTAGGGAAAGCTCCATGCCCAGGAATAGATGGGCAACACAAACACACGCCATAGTATTCTTGTGGACTTTTTTTAGATTTGTTTTGTCTTACTATTTTTTGTTTGTTTGTTTGTTTCCCTTCTGTTTGTTTATTTTGATTTTCTCTTTTGTTTTGATTTTGAGAAATTTTGGACATGAATTTGGGTAAGTAGAGGAATAAAGAGAATGTGGGAGGGTCTGGGGTAAAAGAAAACATGATCAAAAGAAAAAAAATTAAATAAATAAAAAAACTTTACAAATCTAGATAAAGTGTCTTTTAAGTGAAATTCCTTTAGCCAATTCATCATAAAATTATTGAATGAAATTATATCTGTTGGTTTATAAACATGTTATGACAGGCAAATCTACCATTTGTAGTAAATACAATTTGACTCTCTATTTGGACTTGACAGACATTTCATAGGCATTGACTTTATCATGGCTATGCTATAAAATACACTCTTCTTTTAGAGAGCTATATCAATTATTTTATTCACAGATTTTAAATAAATGTATCCAAAATGTCTAGTCTTGGGTACACTGAAAATGTCTATCCAAAAATTACACAAGCTGGATTTAATAAACTATCTTTTAAATTATTGGTATGAAGTAGAAATCAAAATTTGGTTTGCACAAAGATCCTTAGCACAGAGTAAGTGAGCTGTACCACACATCTTTCTGTGCTTTGACCACAGCCCAGTAACCTTCTCTGGAAGCAATGGGGAATTAAATCTCCATGCTAATTCTACTGGACTTTCTCCTGACTGCTGGATCCCAATTATACCAACATATTACACTATGTACTGTTCTCTGGAAAATGCGAAAGCCACCTTGCTCATCCAACATTTAAATGAGGCCAGACCTTAAAAACATGAGATACAATTTACTTAAAACATTTTAGTTCCTCAGATACACCTGTTTTTCAAACTTAGGATGGATAGCTAAGGCAGCTTATCTTACCGTAAGGCATGTGCCAGAACAGGTGTTCAGAAGGGCATGGCCACGATGACATCACATGAGTGGGAAGTTTCCCTGGTGCTCACAGATGTTATAATCAGGGCTGCAGTTTTGTAGTTGAGCCTGAAAATTGGCCATGTGTCACAAAAGCTATGTGACCACCAGATGTAGTCCTTGCCACAGAAGGAGATGATCATTTATTAATTGCCCTTTGATTACTTGATACAGAGAAGGACATGTAGTATGAATATGGTGAATATGAATATTAGTGAATATGGTCTGATTAGGACTCACTGCTTAGAAGGTAGGTGCTTGACAACTAGAAAACGATCAAACGATAGCATCTCCTTTGTTACAGAGAAATATTGAGCATTTCAAACAGCTTATTTGGATATAAGCACATTCAGTAGCCAAGCTACAATTAAAAATATCAAAATCTTTAAGTTGAAGCTTTTCTACTCTCTCGTCCACTCCATGTCCACACTAGAATATCAGCAATGGTTAGTACAGTTATTTGTGTACACATCTTTGCTGTTTAAAAAAATAACATGACAGTTTTGGAATCTGGCTTTAAATATAGTAAATATATCTAACTTGTACATGACATTGATTTAATTTTACTTACTTTATAAAAAAAAGTCAAAACTAAAAGTCTAGACTTCAAAGAAACATTACTTGCTGTGGGACAATGGTCTGTACCCTGTCACTTGTATTTTAAATGAATGCTGATTGGCCAGTAGCCAGGCAGGAAGTATAGGTGGGGTGACTAGGCAGGAAGTAGAGGTGGGGCAAGGAGAACGGGAGAATTCTGGGATGGTAACTTAGAGCATCAAGGAGTAAATGGTGGCTGCTCTGCCAATAGGAAGGTAGGTAACTTTGGGAGATGATGGGGATATTCATTTTCTTCCTCTTGAGTATGGGTGTTACTCTTCCTACATGTGTTATAATGTCCTGCTAATTTTCTTAAATATTATTTAGCTTTTTAAATGATCTAAAAATTTTGAGAGCTGGGACTGAATCTCAGTGGTAGAGTATTTTCATAGTACCTGAACAAGTACATAAGATGAAACATTGTCTCAATCTTGGGAGGTAGAAACAGGTGAATCTCTGTGAGTTTAAGGTCAGCCTAGTCTACAGCACTAGTTCTAGAAAAGCCAAGGATACACAAAGAAACACTGCCTCAAAAACAAAATCAAAAGCAGAAAGTAAAAAAGAAGAATATTCTACAAGTCAAAAAGTAAAATTCTAGTTATATATGAAGGAAGATCTAGGAACTAAAACTGTAATCTCTCTTATAATAGATGTCTCTTTTTTCTTAGGAGATAACTATATTCATCTGCATATGTTCTAAATTCAGATTGTCAAACTGTCCTAAAAATTTTAAAAACAAACAAACAAACAATATAAAAACCATCATTCCAGGAATTTCAAGTATGTTTTTTTATAATATTCTGTTCATGTATTTGGTGTTCATATATGTTTGTCTCTGTGTGTGTACTCACATGACCCGGCATGTGTATATGGAGATCAGGAGATAACTTTCAGAAGATGGTTCTTACTTTCAACCATGTGGATCAAGGATCAAACTTAGATCATCAGGCTTGGTAGCAAGCATCTTTATCAACTGAGCCTTCTTGCAACCCCTGTGTATACTGTTGACATGAATGCTTTAGTGAGGGACTTTACCTGAACAGTGTTTATGTCTTTTGGGAAGATGAGTGGAATTATTGAAGCTTTATTTATTTTAAAAAGCAACCAAGGTTTGTAGCTTCTATATTCTTTCACTGTGCATTGATGCACTTCCAAACCAATTGCCCTCTAATGTATGATCTCTTAAACATTTAGACAGTCTTTGAAGGGAGTTGGGCCATTTTCATTTTGGATTGTATTAAGCAATGCTTTAAGTAGAGTGTTCCCAGGGTTCTAAAATTATCAGTCTATGTGTAATTAGGAATGTTCTCAACTAGACCATCTTGGTTAAGAAGAGATGGGTGGATTATTCTGGAAAACTATTTAGCAAGCTACAAATAGCAATTAAATGTGAAAAGACTAAATTTCTCTTTAAAATGGGTTGTTGCCATAAGTTAACATGGCAATGTGACTTTCTATTTTTAATTGCTGTAGAAAGTGCATTTTGTGAAGTTGAATTTTTTTTCCTGCTGAGAGCTAGATAGTTCCATATTTTGGACCATTTACATTTTGTAACATTCAGTAAGTGTTCTGTCTTTGTGCTACCTTTAGATTCATAGTGTGTAAGAAATGCAAAGGTTAGTAAAGATACTGTCATCCTCCTTAAAAAGAGAGACAAGATGAATATCTTGGAGAAACTGAGTATTTCTCTCCACGAGATTGCATGACCTTATCTTACCTTATCTTATTTCATTATGCTTTCTCTATAACCGTGCTTTTTATTCCCAGAACAATTATACTTAACATTGACACTTAAAGATAGTCCATTTTAAATTCAAGCAGAAGGAACTTCGATCCATATTCTATGCCAATATTAGTATTGTGGAAGTACAATCTGGTGAATACACAAGTCTTCAGTTGCATGTCTTGACTACCATGGGTCTCCTGCCATTTGTGATCCTAACATCTGTCTTTTTATAAGGAACTGATAACAGTCCCATATTTTAGTAAATAACACTATGTCACAGTATGTTGCCTCTAATAACTACAGATACTCTATTGCTTTAACCACCTTGGTCATTAAAAATGCATTTTTTGCCTCTAAATTGCAGGGAGAAATAGAAAGGAGGGGATGTCTTCAATGCATGTGAAGTTTTAGTCACTGTGCACAATTTATTTCTAAAAGAAAATTAATAAATAGCAAGAATAGAAATTTTTCTCATTGAACTTCAAATCTCTGTGGAAAAAAAGTGTTGGAGAAGAACAAGAGTCTGGCAACATTTGTACATATTTTGATTGAAACAATGGAAGTAACTCCTAATATTTTACTAGCTAATACTAGTTATTGAGTACAAGCATTGATGCTATAGCTTTATATGTTGGTTTTAAAACATGAAAAATCTTGTCCCCAGTCAAAATAGAAGGTGCAAGAGGGTACATCTTGACTCTCTGCTCTTCCAAGATTTCTTGTCCCCTGAAACCTTAACTATGATTTTTTGGAAGTGCCACCAACAGGAAAAGAGAAGAGCAAATGAGCATAGTAAATGCCACTTTCTTATGTCCCCAGTTGCTCTTATTTCTGTTGCTTTGCAACCCTGATCGCAGCTTTGCAGGTCAGAATGAACAGTCAGCTGTAATATTCTAGTCACATCACCTCACAATGAAATCTTTATCCTGTGTTTACAGCCCTCTTTGGCAGAGGCTGTCCTGCTGTCTCTAAACTAAGAAGAACCGCCCTTTGGCTCCTCTCAGCATCAGCTGCCTGAGTTTCAGGCTGGGCTGCCAACAATCAGACTTCCTTTTCTTCCAAAGTGGACTTCTTCTACTTTTTTAAGAGTGAAAAGATCTATTCTCACTCCCCCCGGCATATTCAGACTGATTTATGTCCTAACCAGCAGCTCTTCCTTCCGTATCTTTTTACATCTTCCCTCCTTCCATAGACTGGTATTAGACAAACTACATTTAAAGTCCAAAATTGTACGAACACATAAATAAATAAATATATATATAAATAAATAAATAAAATGCTTAAGCAAATAGTACTCACCATTATGAGGGGGAAAATGTAAGAATTGGTTTATGGGTAGAGAGCAATCAAGGCAATCTTTCTATAACTTCGCCACCAGGGAAAGACATAAATGATTCTCAGTGGTTCTCTTGATGAAGTCCAGCTATTGATTTAAATCCATCGACAGCTGTAGACTGAGAAGCTCCAGAACTGGAGGAAAATCGAGAAACACCTCAGGGTCTGAAAGCAGACTGCTGAATCCTCTGTAAGAAAGAGAAAAGTCCTTCCGGAGCAAAGGTCAGGAGCAGACACTACTGTCATTTAAAGTCTCCTGATAGAGGTGGCCAAAGGGCCTTGCTAGATACCTCACACTATCTGACAGAGTCTCCTGAAATCTGAGAACACAGACATCCAATGCTGGCTCCTTAGCCCTGTGCTGCTCCACTGATCACTCCGGAACCCTTAACTGCTCTCTAAAGACTCTGCATCTTATCCCCCATCCTGAAACCCTAACTGACTTCTCTTAAGAATCCTCAGTTTCTCCTCTCAACCCCCAGCACTTACAACAGTAATACTCTCTGGAGAGAACTGGCTCATAAAATTTTCCAGAAGAGAAAGGTAGAAGGGGGTGGTTCAGTAGTACAAATATTGATTAAATTCCCTCAACAACTCTCTCCAAATTAAAGATAGTTTTCCACAGGTATGCACAAGAATGTCAAGAATGCTAAGTCATTTTTATGATTGTACTTTGCTTTCCCATTTTAATGTCACATTGCCACATGGCACACATGCTAAAAATGTACCTCCTTAACCTGCAAGGTAGCAAGCTTTTCACAGAACATTAAGATTGTGTGTTTCATAGACTGTCCTTTCTCAGTATGCTCAAGTACTTTTTAAAATTCAAAGTTAGAAACCTTGTGTTGATAGTCCCCCTACCTCACTCCCCCCAAAAATCAAAGTTGGACCATGTTATGAGAACAGTCCTATCAGGAAAGGCTGCTAAATGCATTGGCAAATCAGAAGCACAGGAAAGGTCACACCAAAGTCAGTGACCATAAGCACCACAGACTATGAGATTCCAGTGTATCATTCGTGTTCCATTCTCGCTTCATTTGTCTCTCTTCTCTGGCAGGAAAGGATGTGGCCAGCTCTGAGGTTTGACCTCATCTCCTGTGCTCAGTAACTGCCAGGCTGTTTCTCCCTCACTCCTGCCTTGTTTTCTGCTTCATCAGCAGGGCTAAGACTGCACCCTGGAACGGATGTGATCAAGGGCTAAGCCAAAAGGGGAGCAACCATCCTCATGTGTCCTTGAGGCTTCTTCCTGTGTCTAAAGGGAAGGTTGCCCCTACTAGGGAGCATACTCTCAAGACTGAAGGGGTCATGCAACTGCAGGCAAGCGACAAACCCATGCTGTAGAAACAGAGGGGAAAGCTGGGCCAAGTGCAGGGTCGGCGAAGGCTCTGCCTCCATCGTAAGAAACAGGAAGGCAAGTGCTTAGGAATGCAGTGAGCAACTACAAGCAGGAGTGCCTGTGCATTACCGTTAGGACTTTCTGTTGTTCTGCTCTCAGCTAGACTCAGTCCTCGGCCAGATCCCTGACACCAAAATTCTGGGGGCATTTATTTCCTTCGATGTAGACAGCTCAGAGACCAGAGGAAGTCTGGGTACATTAAGTGGGGGACAGTGGCTGCAGACTCAATTTCCATGCTATTATGGTGGTCAAACCCCCAGTCCTTCTGATGTCCATGCCAGTTAAAAACAAACCAAACCAAAACAAAAAAACAAACCAAAGCAAAAAACGGTCTTAATAATAATCATTGCAATTCCACAGTAAACTCTGAATCTACTCAGCATCGAACTCCTCTGTTCTCCTGTGCTTCACTTCCTCCCTGCTTAGCTAGGTTCAGCTCGGAAAGGACTCTGGCATTTACTTGAAGCTGCCCTCCACATTCCAGCTGCCACAGCTTGGAGGACAACTCAGTCTGCCTTATTGCCTAGGACAGGTTGAGGCTTTGCGGAGGCGTTTTCTTTGCAGATCTGAACGTTTCACCTTATCTGACCCCCTCCACTCGCCCCCTCACCTTCCTGTTCTATCCAAACATCACTACCAGACAAGCAGAGCTCAAACCACCGGCGCGCAATTCAGAGCTTTCCTAGGGAGTGCTAGGACTGGAAGACAAGAAATCCGGGGAGTTGGTGATGTCCGGCAGGTGGCAGAGACTAGAGTCACCACCACATTCTCCTCCCACCGCCAAGCTCTGGTGCGGGGATGCCTCGCACCCCAAAGCCACGATCGGTCGGTAGGTGCTTGCACCTCCCCAAAGCCTCAGGCTCGGATAATCTGCTCCAGGCACAGCTACCTCCTTGGAGACTCAAGCAGCCTCTCTTTTGGCAGTATGAGGGAGACGCCACTGACTGTGAAAGAAGCAAAGGGCCTGGGTCAAGCGCCTGTACCCCGCGCTCCCCTTTTCACAGCCACTTGGTGCGCACACTCCGGGTACCCAGCGTACAGCACAGTCTACCTGCCCCGCTGTCTAGCTGCACATTGGTTTTCTGTATCCCAGGCCAGTACCCTAGCTGAGGCGATCCCCTTTTGATCCCTTTCCCCCAAAGTCCCAGAAAGTGGAGCTCAGTCCGGCAGGGAGTACCCCTAGTACCCTTCCCCCTCCCCGCGACAGCGGATAGTAGAGGAGGAGAAGGTGCGGCGCAGAACCGAAACGCGCGGTGTGCTCGTGGCTTTTCCAGAGTGACCTCCGGTGTGTGGGGACAGACGCGCAGTAACCAACAACCAAAGACCTCTGATTTACCTGACACAGCCGTAGACTCCCCGGAGAGGTTGAGACTCCTCCGTGGCGGATGTCCAGTTCACATCGCTGCCTTCCTCTTTGGGCGAACGTGTTATCCCAAGTCTCTCGCTCCAGCTAGCGTCGCTGCCCCCACCCCACCCCCCTTTCCCCCAAGTCAAAAGTGTCACAGCTCTGCTGCCTTCGGATGTTTCCAAAGTCTCCGCGCGATCGCTAGGAGTTGAGAGCGGGTGACAAGCACTGCAAACCCGCTGATGTCCGAGGTTCCAGCTCTCCGCAGGGAGAGTGAGAAGAACCGCCTGGTCCTCCTGGTCACAGGCCCCGGAGCCCCGCGCGCGGTCCGCTTCTTCCCCTCCTTCGCGTCTTCCCTAGCCCGAGCGGCTGCGCCTGCCTGTACCACGGGTCTTGGTTCCCCTGCTCATGAATATTCTGACAGAGGCTAATGCTGTTGAAGTAAATTGAATTAGCCAATTGGTGCCAGGAATGTGCGCTCGCTCCTTCTTTCTGAGCTGTCTGGAACCCCACCAGAAGAAAGCAATTAATGTCCGGTTGGCACCCTGTGGTTTAGACCAGCGAGGGGCAAAATGGGTTAATTCCTTAAATGCCATTTTAAAACCACATTTAAATATTTAACTCCTTTATTAGATGGGGGAGTTAGAAAGTGCTAACCCAGAGTGCAATGAAAGAGAACAAAGGGCAGGGGGTGGGGGAAGCTGGTGTGTGTGTGTGTGTGTGTGTGTGTGTGTGTGTGTGTGTGTAGGGGTGCATCTAAACTTTGTCAGGAAGTTGAGGTTACTAACTTTGCATAGACTCTGGGTTCTGGGAGAATCAGTCCGTGATGGGGACAGAAAAAGAGAGGTAAATGGGATCATAGAGGAGATGGGTAATAATCCAGGTTGACCTTGAGGATGCAGAGTGTCCCAAGGGTATTTTCAGAGGGAGGGTTGTGGAGAAATGGCAGAGGGGGGCCTGATTCCGGGAGTGTTTAGACAATGTTACAAATTCTTTTGTTCTCATAGGAGTTTTTAAGTTTTCAGCCTATAGGCTAAGTAGGAATGATATAAAGCCATCCTAAGGTTTCAGCGTTTCAGGAGGGCTGTATGTAGCTCATGGCCCTAGCACAAAGTTCCAAGTTTGATCCCCAGAGCCCACAAGAAAAAAAAAAAAAAGATGGAAGCGGTAGGTAAAGTCAGGTGGGTCCCCAGGCTCACAAACCAACCAGCGTAGCTTACTGGGTTAGGTCCAGGCCAAGGGAAGATCATGCTTCAAGTCAATCAATCAATCAGTTACATAATCAATCGTCAACCAATTAATCAGTGGGCAGTACCCGGGGTTGGGGACTTCTAAGGCTAACCTTTGGTCTATACATGACCAACCTAGAAGGCACTGCCTGCTTCATAGTTCAAACCTTTCTTCCTGGAGTTAAAAAAAACTGTCTAGAAGGAGCCTCTCAGTGGGAATCCCACCCTGAGTGGGAAGTTACTGATAAGGGAAGGACTATTGGCTGCAACTTTGGAAATGCAGATGAGTAGGCCCAGCTGAGAATCTGCCCAGTTCTGCCTCTCTGCGTCCTTCCAGTCCTCTAGTGAAAGCATTCAGGGTTTCCTCCCCATCACTGGGCTTCTAAATACAGAACCTAGTTTGGTTGAATTAGTGTATTATCAAAAGAGAGATTGTGCAAATGCCTTGTGGCAAAATGATCTACGTAAACAACCAATAAAAATATGCACTTACATAACCCCAAGTGCAGGACAATATTAAATGTTCTCATTAATGCAATGGTGCCATATTTCTGACATTTCAGGAGGCCGAGAAGCAGAAGTCATATTTGTAGCAATATAATTAGTTACCAACACTGAGCAGTTATGGTTACTGAGAATTAGTGTGATGGATTTCTGTAACATGAGTCATCTTATTTAATCTTTCTAAATATTATAATCAGAATCTGTTACAATGTTGTACAATTTAGCAAATGCAGCAGGTGAGGCCTAGAAGGCCATTAGTATGCCTAAGCAACATAATTTATAGCAACCGTGACCCACTGCTGCCCGTTGGCAGTCCTTTGCCATCAGACCGCCAGTAGCTTATACTGCCTCCTAACCTAAGCAGAGAAAATTTCTCCCAAGTTTCTGAAGGGGCCTGTCTTTGGTGATAAATCTGTGCCAAAATTTGCTACAAAATTTCATCACCAAATGATATGTTTTTACACCTTACCAAAACACTATATGAAAACAAACTAAGCAATGAAAAAGAATAGACATTTTGCTTTTGTATCGCTGTGACCAAAGTGTCTGAGAGATAACTTAAAGGAACAAAGATTGAGTTTGGGCTCCAAGTTTCAGGTCTTTCAGGCCACAGTCCTTGACTCTGCTGATTCTATGTCTGTAGTGAGACAGAATATCATGGCATCATGGAGGAATGTATCCTATCCGTTTCACAAATGCCAAGAAGCAAAGACTAAGGAAGTGTCTGAATCTAGGTATCACTTTCAGAACATGTCCCCAGTCACCTCCTTCTTCCAGATGAATCCAAAGCCTCCAAAAATAGCACTCAACACAGAGCCTGTGGGACACCTTTCATCGCCAAGCCATAACAAGAAGTTAATTTGCCTTGTGGTCTGGGTCTTGGGAAGTCTAAGAGCATGGTGCCCGTCTAGTGAAGAATTTCTTACTGATTTAAAGAAGGTGAATAACATAGCAGGAGAGATGAGCAAGTGGGCTTGCCTCCCCTCTTCTTATAAAGCCAATAATGTCCTCACCATTACGATTTCATCTGATTCTAGTTACAAAAGACTCTGTCTCCAATATCATTAAAATATGACTTTGGAGATTACATTTCTAACATCAGAACTTTTAAACCGAAGGAAAAAGTGTGATGGTTTAATACATCTAACTTGACAGGGTGTTTCTATAAGGCTGTTTTAGGGGGATGAGATTAACATTTTAATTTGAATGCTGAGTGAAGCAGACTGCCTTCCAGCATGTGACTTGGTCCTCCTCAGTCAGCTGAAGGTCTCAACAGAACAAAGTCTGTTCTTACCCGAATAATAGGTAGTGTCACATGATTGTCTGAAAATTATGGCATCTTTTTTTGGAGATTTTAGGTTTGCCAGTTCTTCTTTTTGTCTATCTGTTCTCTGTTTATGTATGTATAAATGTACGTATGTATGTGTATCTGTCTTGTCCATCTGTTTGTGATCTCTCTGTCCACCTGTTTATCTATCCTGTCTTAGGTACTTCTCTATTCCTGTGGTAATACATCACAACAAAAGATATCAATAGAAGGAAGGGTATTTTGCGGGGGTGGGGGTGGAATAGGAGTTCATCCTCGTGATGGCAGAGAGAGTGGCAGCAGGCATGACACTTGACACAGGGCAAACAGGGGATGCTAGGGATCTTTTGAAACATTAAACTTGCCCCACTGATAGCCCTTCTCCATAAGGACACACCACCTAGTCTTTTCAGATGGGGACCAGTTATTCAAATGCCTGAGATTTATGGGGAACAATCTCATTCAGACCTCTCTTTCTCTTTCATTTATTTATCTATTTAGCATCTATATAAATCTTTCGAGAACAGACCAGACTAATATAGATGAATATACATAAATACTGCTTGTGAATTTAGCCTTCCTTGTCAGAAAATATCTGTCTCCTAAGACATTGTCTGATCAAATATTGCTGAATAAGATTTAATCTTTTAAAGAATTTTTAGAATCATTATACGTAAATAAGATCAAGCTTAATTTTCTCTTATTATTGTGAATCAGTAGATTTAAATAAAGTTTTATTTTTAATGAACAAAATTGGAAAATATTATTTAGATTTAAGCAAAATGTATAAATGTTACACAAAGGGAGAAATTTTATTATTTCAACTTTAGGGGTAAAAATAATCAAGTTAAATAAAATCTCTGAATTCAACAGTTATTGAGTATACACAAAATATAATTCAGATATTTTCTTTAAAAATTCACAGCTAAATCAGTTTAAACAATCGGAACGTGCCACGTTCATACCATGAAACACTGGTTGTTTTTAAACCCTCATTTCAAAAAGAGTGTGCTAGTCTATTTCTCCACCAAAGACTTGAGACTTTACTCAACAAGATGCTGTATCATAATGCATCAATGATTATTCTTTGACATGGAGAGTCCTCAGGAGTTGGGAGCATCCTTCCACAGACAAGTCTTCAGATGTTAGCATGTTTCTTTATATGAGTATATTAACATGATTTTAGAACACATAAAGGTTTTTCAGGCTGAATGCTTTCCATATTTCCTCAAGAGTCTCTGTGGGGAGGGTTGAGCACAACAGCCAGAGTCAGTGTAGGACGCTGTCATTGCATAGGAATAACAGACCTCTCACACAACAGCCAGAGTCAGGGAAGGACACTGTCATTGGGTGGGAAGGACTGAGGCCTCTCAGACAACATCCAGAGTCAGGGTAGGACACTGCCATTGGGTGGAAAGGACTGAGGCCTCTCACTTTTGGAGCAAACTAATTAGTGTTTTGGAAAATGAACTCATAACATGCCATTTATTAAGTACTTTGTTAGCTGCCCATATTCCTAGTAACCCAGTGAATCTAGCAATGTGAGCATATTTAATCAGGGAGAAATCTCAAACACACAGGGATAGAGTTATGCTCAGAGATTCTCTCAGGTGGGAGGGGGAACAGGCACCTTCCCAGTGATGCCATTTTTGATGCTTCTCTTGGCTCACCCTTCCTTGGTTCCACCAGAAAAGTGTGGCTCTTTTTGTGGAAGATAAATAATGCCCTCCTTTGTTCTCCCTAAGAGTATGTAGACGTGTAAAGAAATAATTAGAACACAACGTGTTATCTCTATCAGTAATCAAAAGCAGCCTGGATTCAGGAGCAGTCTTAATCATTTTTTCATGCCTGGACTGAGCAGTTGGAGGCTGTCAGAAATCCTATCAAGAGGGTTCCAAGTACTCTTTAAAAAGTGTGTGTCATGGGCTTTATTGGGCTATTAATAAAGTAAAATCACTTTATTTCAAAGCTTTATTCAAAAACTACCATATGGTAGCATTGTTATTTTTTCTATGAATAAATTCAGAAATAGATATATTGATTTTATAGCCTTGACCTCTGGCTGATTAATCTTAGGAGTGAGAAAAGCAGTTTGATAATTTTTATTTTGGTCACTGTTATTTGGGACATACTTGGGTTATAATCATCCAGTTAACAGTAACACTAAATGGGCTTTTTAAGCAAGAAGGTAACAGTCTGGGAAGGGTGGGTAAGAAAATATAAATGCACACACACATAAACTCAAGCACATACATACACATATGAAAGTACACACACACACACACACACACACACACACACACACACACACATGTGCCTGTGTGCCTGCAGTCTTTCTGTGGTTTTCTGTAGCCCAGCAGCTTCAGCCCCAACTACATCTGTATTCCCTAAGGAAGGCATCTGCTTTCTCACGTGGGGAATGATCTTTATTAAGAGCTCCCAAGTTAGCAAGTTAATGACAACCACAGCTCCTGACCCTTGTTCGAGGCTATTTTCGCTTCCCACATGGACCCCGATTGGCAGCACTGCCTGCCTGGTGTGGTTTATGGTTTTAAGAATGAGATGAAAAATAGGCAGCTCAATACCTCATTATAATTAGTCTCCTGAGTCAGCTCATACACTCCTAATGCAATTGGGGGCTCTCGATTATTCTGTATTGTTCATTCAAGATATTTTTGGGTTGACAATGAAAATAATTTAGTAGAACTGATGACAATGGCACACTAAAATCTTTTCTGTGGTTTCATAGCTTCTCTTTTCCATAAATATTCATTACTGGACAGTTGTACTGGTCATATCCCTCACAGAATTAGGAATTTCTATAAATCCATAGGTTTTTGTTTTCTGGAACATCAACGTGTAATTCAATGATGTTTCTGAACTAATTTTGTTAAGGTCGTTTGTAATTTTGTGTAACTGGCTTTTGTATCTGTGTAACATGTCCATTTTTTCCTTTGAGTTGGACGGTTAGCTAGTGACACCTTCTTTGTCAGAAAAAGACAATGGTTCCTCCCCTGTTGATGCCTGTCAGTTCCTGTCTGGGTGTCCTGTGATTGTGAATAATACAGAGAAACAATCCACTTCGCATTGCCCCCTCCAAGGAGAGTACCCTGTAAAGGTACAGCCCTGCTGACAGCACTCTGGAAGTTGACACTACAGATCTACAGAATTCTGTCTGACAGACGAGAGCCCAGTGTCCTTGCTGTGGGCAAGGTGCTGTGCTAGTTATGGTAGATGTTTCAAAGAGAAGTAAAGGCAGCGACTGCTCTCAAGGAGTTTATAATCTGGGAGAACAGCCTTGATACTTAGCAAAGTAAAAGATCTAAGGAGAAGCACACAGTTTCCATTAACAAGAAAAGAAGCGCATGTGGAAGCCCTCTGAGCAGAGAACTGCTCTTTTCAGTGTGGATGGGATAGAAGACTGTTCTGCAGGAGGGATGATTTTTGGTCTTGTTTCTGAAGAAACATCAATTTGAACATGGGGAGAATATTCAAATAATGTATCAATAAGATGACCCTCAGAACAGGGGTTCATTGTAGGAAAGTTCCAGGGGGACCTGAAGCCCCCTGTGCCTGCCTTTAGCTACACCGAATATGATGACTTTGGAAGCAGAGCTAATGGGGAAATGGTACTCAGAGAGCCTTAGGTATAGAGAAAAGCGAAGAACCTGCTAGTCTCATGACTGTGGTGCTTTTGTGCTGCCTGGGTGATGCAATTACAGCTGCGCTCACATCTGAGAGAAGAATATTTCAGAGGTGGGAGACAGCGGGGCTGGGGCTGCTGAAATACGGTTTGGTGTGGCCAGTAGCCATACAGGGAAGCAGAGATGGACAGGAATCATAGCTTGCGTGCTGACACTTTACTAATGTTTCTACCTGTCTCCCTTGCTGCCATTGCCTCAAAATATGGACATGCATTCACATCAGCATGTGCATAACACACACACACACACACACACAAATAGGCTTGAGTTTTTTTTACCTCAGCACTTAGCACAATACCAGGTGTTTGTTTAATCCTAGGCAATTATCTCCCAAATGGAATTAAGAACAACTGGTGTGGGACATCAGGGAAGTGAAGAATTGCAAAATATTGATCCTGGTAAGTGATAGGCTTTAGTAGACAGCTAAAGTCCTCTCCTTAGCCCCTTCTTTGCTGTTATTGGGGAGCTGGAGACGACTTTGATCATAGAAGTGTCTGGAGGAGGAAAGTACCTTGCTGGAGCTGATGGTACCACTGGAAGACACAATGACAGCAATCTCCCTGTTCTCAGGTCTGAAAGGGCATCTCAGGTGAACCACCCAGTATGTTTCCAAGGACTTTCTTTAGTTATTTAAAACACGTGGCAGGCATAAAAATAGCTCCTAAAAATGTCCACATCCCAATCTCCAGAGCCAGCATCTTTGTTCAGTCACATTGTAAAGGACCAGGGAGATGGCTAGTGAGTGAAACGCACGCCATTCCAGCATGAGGACTCTAGTTAGGATTCTCAGAGCCCGTGAAGGCAGACATGGAAGATCATTTCCATCATTCCAGAGTTCCTTCGAGGAGATGGAAACAAGACAGATGCCCTGGAAGTTCTCAGGCTAGCTAGTCTGGTAAGTTCCAAATAAGGAGGTAGGTAAGGGACAATATCTGAGGTTTCTGTCTGATCTCTGCACATACATCTGCATTCACACACATGAACACACACAAACATGAAAACACACACACACACCACAGGGAGAAAATTCTCTACCACCAGATGATTCCAGAATAATTACATAGGCTTTAAAATGAGACAGAGTCAAGGTTAGGATCAGGGTGTAAGGAATAGAGTCCCTGTCAGCCCATGCTGGCTTTGCAATTACAGGAAAGGCCAGGAAACAAGAAACTGGGAGTGTCCTATATAAACTGGGAGAGACAAAAAACTCCCCCTTGATTCTGTCCCAAATGAAAAGACACCAGAATAATGTGCCCCATCTCCAGAACTGTATGATGATACATTTGTGTCATTGTAAGCAGCTAATTTGTATTCATTTGTTACAGTGCAGTAGAAAAGTAACCCAGAAAGATAACCAGAATACTTAGTTTGAGTGTAGTGCTACATTTTAGGACACATAAACTCCAAGCCATACAAAATGTGGTTGTGTGATGTCCCAAGGTTCTGCTATAGAAATATGCTTTGCTATGACATTCTCAGTGTTGAACTGAGCATATCTGGTGGTTTGAAAGGAGTGAAGGTTGAGTGTGTGCGCTTTGGTTAGATCCTACTGTGTGTAACAAGGAGACACACCAATGAACACTACCATGATTATTGTGGTGATCGGGTAAAGGTTGAGAGCAGAAACAAGGTATGGAAATCTAATGTACACTAAAGGCTTTGTCTGAGCCTCCCAACTGGTGTTCACTAAAATTAGCCAATCAAGTTTAAACTGCCATTTCCAAAGTTCACTTTCAAGTGCATATCTCTTAGGAAAATGTACTTACATAGTTTTTTCTACTTTTTTTTTTAGTGGTTTTTAAAGACAGGGTTTCTCTTTAGCTTTGGTGCCTGTCTTGGAACTAGCTCTTGTAGACCAGGCTGGCCTCAGACTCACAGAAATCCACCTGCCTCTGCCTCCCGAGTGCTGGGATTAAAGACATGCCACTACCGCTAGGCTCTACTTTTATTATTGTTATCTGTATTATACAAGTCATGTGAAATGGTTAATAAATCAACAAGGAGAGTAATGATATTATTAAATCCTCCATCTTCATGTAAAAACATATGTTGTCAGAAACCGGAAATCTTGCATTTTTTTGTTGTGTGAGTCTACCTTACTCTTTTAGCTTGATGCTTCATCAAAAAATACAACAAGGGGTAGCAAAGCTCTAAAATAGACTCACTCTTAGATTCACATGACACATAGGTAATGTTCATCCCTCATTATAACAAATTATTTCAAACCCAAGTAAGGTACATGCTACTGAAAACACTAATTTCTAAGTTGCCTAGTCTATAAATTAATTTCTGAACAGGGACCTTTGACATGTGAGGAAGGCCTTCATTGGAGACAGGATGGCAGTGACTGTTTGATATTCAACTACACAGGGTGGTAAGAGAACACAAAATCAGACTAAAAATAAAATATAAAGTAGGGTGGCTAATTTTATGGAGAGAGGTTTTGCAGATGAAGGGAACTCAATTTGCAAACCCTTTGTAAAATAAAACCTATTTGTTATTTTGACATTATTTTGAATTCTTATACTGCAAATAATTGCACGGAACAGCTCTAAATATGCGTATTGATAACCTATTAGAAATGCAGTTGTAGATGATCTAAATTAGGGGGTGAGTGCTGCACAGCACTGGAAAAGTAATAGCTTCTATTTGCATAGTTTTTAGTTGCTGAAGGCATGAAGAGGGGCCCAGGTCTCCAGCTCCACCACTCACCAATGCCTTTGAGGAATCTATTTGACCGTGTGCATGCATTGCCTCATCTCTAACGTGGTTATACAAGTTCGTAGGCATCTTATGAGGCTTATGTTGAATAACTCATGACAGCTGCCTAGCTGATAGTAATACCATGTTCAAGATAACTCACTTTTATTTGGAAAAGTCTGGTGAATATAGATGGACTTCCATGTATCCTTATGCCTTCCTTCTCAAGGAAGGGGACAGACGTATGTTGCTGAAAATTCTTTGTGTTGAGGTTAATTAAAATACACTCAGAATTTTGAAATGGAAATGATCTTAGAGATGTTCAAATTGCTAATTCTCCAGTCTAGCCAATAAGCAGAGCATTTTCTTTATCAGGATTCATGAGTCAAGACAACTTTACAGAAGAGAAAAGCCTAATTCTAGTTCTTCCAGGAGTCAGCAGGCTTTGTGAGTGTTGAACATACAGAGGAGAGAGGAGAAATAGATTTTTTTTTATGAAAGCAACATGAACAGAAGCATTCAGCTGGGGATATTTGAAAAGGATATCTTGTTTTTACTTATAGGAATAGGGCAAAATTCTGTCCATGGTGAGGTCAAGCACTCATTCTTATTTCTGTATTTTAAAGGGATCTTTAGAAACTCTTCTTTCTTTTGCTTTCACTTTCTTGCCTATAAATCTGACATCTGATTACCTCCCTGGATGACCAGAAGCTCAAAACAGATCCAGCTGTGAGAGACATACCAGAAAAAAGTTGCAGCTGTCACCTCTGTTGTCCAGGGACTCTAAGACATCAGCAAAGCTTTAGTGTGGAGATTGGTCCAATTCTTACAAGCTGGTGGGGTCAGAGTTCTGCATGACTATCCTGTGTTAGAACCAAGAGTTCAGAAAATGGCTTTTTAGCATAATCAGAGTCTGTTGTCATTGGGGACAAGGGATAGCCAAATGTGGCTGACCTGGGAATCGAGAAAAATCCAAGTGAAACAAAGGGCAAGAAGAGAAAAGTTGGAGATTATCGAAGGCCCAATGTCTGCATTGGCAGTTGTGTCTTTCATAGCATTCAGATGCAGGAGGGCATAGAATAAAAAGGAAATTAAAGGAAATCTAAACTTGTGAAATTGGAAGACATCACTGTTACCATGTCACCAATGATAATGTTCCCTCCAGAGAACAGGAGAGCTGTCCAATAACAGGTTACCTGCCTTGCATGGAACTTTCCTGAGGGAAATCGTTCTCAGCAAAACAAATTCTTACCAACAAGAAGTGTGATTAGAGGTATGGGTCAATTGAGAAGTCAACTTCCCTGGGACATCTGTTGGGAGGAAATAGGATAGCGCTTTTAGAAGATATTTGTCACTTCAGCCAGCATGTCTAGGATTAAACATTCTCACCTTTCCTTCCAGAAATATAAGAGTGGGTATCGACAAAGTCAAACCTTCTTTCAGGGGATAGTGATATTTTGGGAAAAGGAAAGACTTTTATGGGGTACTGAACTATATATACCCACCTGGGAGATGAAGTTCAGCTCCATTCTAGGGATTTTCACACCAGGAGCAGGAGACATTTGTGTGTGATGGATTGCTAGCAGCGTTGCTGAGGCAAAGTGCTAAACTCCCACACTCACTCCTGTGGAGCAAACGCCACCAACTCTGCTGAGCATCTGAAATATCCAGTTGTGCACCTTTATCATTTTCCTTCAGCTCTTATCATGCCCACTGTGAGTTTCCCACACTGGACAGAGGCACTTAGAGATGACCTAATTTGATCAGAGTCCAGTGACAACAGATGGGGTTTAAGAAATATTTCCAGTAAACATACTGTCAGTGGATGCTTTTTAGGTATGGAACACAGGACAGTGTATGGACTCTCTACTGAGAGAATGAAGTGTTTCTGGAGAAGAGACTCCCTCTGGTCTCCAGGAAACCAGAACCTAGGGAGTTAGTCAGTGCCCTTTACCCTTACCGATGCAAGGGCGCCATCTACAGGCAGAGTTCATGATGGTGCAAGAGGATCCTCAAGAAACAGGAGAAGCCTTTGGAGATGGGAAGGGGAAGAGAAGGTACTGGAAGAGAGGAGGAAGTGTAAACATTGGTTGAAGTGTATAAATAAAATCAATCAAACAAACAAAAAGAATTCCCAAAATCTCAAACAAACTTTTTAAAAGTTGAAAAATAAGTCAAGAAGTATCACTGAAAATGGCCAGACTGTCAATGACATATGGTTGAAGAGAACACCTCTTCTACAATGAGGACAGGATAAATTCGTAGAGGAAAATAGGAAAGAAAGGGCCTTATACATAATGTGACTGAGACCCAAATCACAGAGTAAGAACAGCCAAGGAAGAACATATATAACATATATGCAGTGCAAATAGACGGAGCCCAACAAGAGGTGTCTGTCTTCTACATAGTTGGCTGTTCACTGTGTACACACCTGCTGTCTACACAGTTGGCTGTTCACTGCATATACTCCTGTCTTCTACTCAGTTGGCTTTTCATTGTGTGTACACCTGTCTTCTACACAGTTGGCTGTTAACTGTGTGTATATCTGCCTTCTACAGTTATCTGTTATTTGTATAAACCTGTTTTCTACACAGTATGCTGTTAACTGTGTATAAACCTGTCTTTTACACAGTAGGCTGTTAACTGTGGATACACCTGCCTTCTACACAGTAGGCTGTTAACTGTGTTTAAACCTGTTTTCTACACAGTAGGCTGTTAACTGTGTACATACCTGTCTTCTACACAGTAGGCTGTTAACTGTGTATATACCTGTCTTCTATACAGTTGGCTGTTAACTGTGTGTTCATCTGCCTTCTACACAGTTATCTGTTATTTGTATAAACCTTTTTTCTACACATTAGGATGTTAACTGTATATAAAATTGTCTTCTACACTGTTGGATTGTAACTGTGTGTATACCTCTATGCTTCATTATATTCAAGCACTGTGTGTATACCTGCCTTCTATGCAGTTGGCTGTTAACTGTGTGTATACCTGTATGCTTGATTATATTCAGTAGAGGTTCTGGGAGAACATCAGAGTACCTGAAAATAGCTCAGATAGGGAGGTAACCAAGAAAGCTTCCAGCAATCAAGGCCAGGAAAAGTAAAGAGTCATTGTATTATGCACAAATGGGCACTCACGTATTCATATGTGGTTTCACAACACCTGTACATAGGGTTTGGTTCAGCATTAGAGATGGGTTAGTGAGATTTAGGGTTAGAATTAGGAGCTCAATTATCCTAAAAATATGTAGATGGCATCTAGGATGGAATTTATGTGATAATGAGTAAAGGGAGATAACAATTAAAATTATAAATATCCTGAATTAGGGACTCTAGGGGCAAGTGATAGAATTGAAATTAGGATGATAATTGATGGGAGCCAATGTGAGAATCTAGGGTGCTGTGTATCTTTCTCCGTCTTTCTCCTCTTATAGATCCACTTCACACACAATGGTAATACTAGTAATCAATGCTATGGTGGGCTCACAGTGCTCTCGGATCTGATTAAAAGGATATCATATACTTGTTCCCAAAGCCATAAGATGGTTCTCTTACTGTCCTTTATACAAACAAGAATTCCACAACCAGAGAGGAAATGAAACATGCTAATGGTAAGGTCACACAGGTAATAGGAGGAAACAGCAAGTGGACCGCAGTTGCTGACTTGAGAGTCTGTGATCTTGCCATCTCCCTCCTCTGGAGCTCAGTGCAAACCTAACTATGCATAGATAATATATTACCAGCACAATTAATGAGCCCTCAAACTTGACAGGTATATTATAAATATGGACAGCAAAGTGAACAAAATTTAGTCCTGTCTTACTGGTTGGGGCTGCATTTCTAAATCAGTTAGGTATAGTCACGGTATACAAATTGTCCCCAAACCTTGAGACTTCAAACAACAAATATGTCATTGCCTTCCAGTTTTTTGTGAATTGAGGATGAAGAAATGGCTTAGCAGGTGGTCCCAGGTTAAGCTTCTGAGGTGTAGTGAACTCTTGGCAGGGCTGCAGTCATTGCAACACTCAGCTGGGGAGTATGTTTCCAAGCTCTTTCCACTGTTGCTGGCAACCCTTGCAGCTCACCACATGGCCTCTCCACAGGCTGCCCAATGTGGCAGCTGGTTTCCGTTTTGCAAGACCATCTCACGGCATGACAGCTGGCTTCCCTAGAGCTAGTGATTCAAGGGAGATTGAGAGAATGTGCAGGATGGAAGTGGCAGTCTTTTTATAACCTGACCTCCCTGTCTGTTGCTGTGTTATAGAGAGGCAACCTACTGAATTAAGCTCACACTTGGGAGAAAGACTGTTCTACAGGATGTAAACCGGAGATGACATCGCCATTCACTCGCTCCTGTTTCTCCAAATTCACACGGTTCTTTTGCACTTCTTCCCACAGTGATTTTGGCTTTTTAGGTTCCTTTAGCAGTGTTCTTTTTCTGCTGCTACTTCACTCTGCATTTCTGTCTTTTTTTGCTTTACATGTTCTCTGATCAGCCTCTTAACATATCCACAGCTCTGTACATATACTATGCCTCATTTCTTCTTTTAAAAATCTTTAGCTCTGAGCAAGTTATGTGCCTGCAACTTATCCATTGCTTTCCAGACTCCTTAGCCTGTTCCATAACCTATCTGGCAAAGTAAGAATCCCACCACCACCCCCATCACCACCAACGAAGTGTTAGCACAGCATTTGTCTCCTTGTATCTACTGTATCAAAGGACAGCAAAACTGCTTGTCAAGATGAGCATCCGAATCCTAGCAGAACCCTTCAAATGCTCTTTCCGGGCACTTTATACTTATCATCTACTCCAACTACTACTTACTTCTTGAAGTGACCCTCTTATCTAGCTTGATAGCTTGATATTCCTCTAATGTCTTCACTATCTATTTTTTGAATCATTAAAGTAGCCTTGAGCCATGCAATCTGAAACAACTTCTCCTCCATAAAGCAAACATGTTCAAGTTCCTCCTCTATATAAACTGTATGCTGGCTTCTCAGCACTTATAGCATCAAGTCTGTAAGAGAAATTAGTGACCTGGGTGAAAAATAGGGTGGGCATTCCACTGGACTCGGTCCTCACTCCACTATCCATTAGCTGATAAAGACCGAATGTCTTTAAAAAAGTACTTAAGAATCACTTTCTTTCTCCATAAAGTGGCATGTCTTCATTGTAAAGTTGTTGGAATGAAATGAGATAACATAAACAAGGGGGCAGAATGAATTGCCGACAAATAGAAGCTATGGTTGTTCATAAGTTAGCTGTATAACGGATATCACTGTGTTAAGGAATCAGCACCCATGACTTCAGAGATTCATAGATGTTCTTTTCTCTCTCAACTGACAGCAAGCCCATTTAGTTTTCTGGGAGTTTTTTTTTTCCATGCTTAGAACTCCCTGATATTTCCTCTTCTTTTTTTTTTTTGTTTTTGTTTTTCTTTCTTTAAACATTTTCTTTCATACAGTATATTCGGATTACAGCTTCCTGTTCCCCAACCCATCTCAGATCCTCCCCACCTCTGTACTCACCCAAATCTACACCCCTTCCTTCTCTCTTTCATTAGAATACCAACAGGCATTATTAATAATAATACAAAAATAAGCTAACACAACAGAACAAAATACACAAACAATGAAAAACATACAGGTGCTGAAATACAGATATTCACACACATAGAAAACACATACAAATAAAATAGGAAGCCCTAACATACAAGCAAAAAGATTTTCAAGGTTAAAAAAAGTGTAGACAAGGCATTTGAGGCAAAGAAAATCTGTAAAGCTGCATTGAGTTAGTTCTTGTGTTGGTCATTTACCTCTGGGCCTGGGGCCTGCCCTTAAGTGTGGTTTGCATTTGCGGTGAGCCTCTGTTGGAGAAAATGAACTTTTTCTTTGAGGGGTTGACAGTTGGAGGTAGCTGTGGGATAGGGGTGGGGTCTTGTGTCTCCTCCCCTCTCAGCACTGGGACCCCATCTGGCTTAGACCTGTGCAGGCCCTGGGCATGATATCACAGTCTCTGTGAGTTCACGTGTTTGTCAGTCCTGCCATGTTGGAAGGCCTTGTTTTCTTGGTGTCTTCCATCCCCACTGGCTCTTACAATTTTTTTTTGGCTCCTATTCCAGAGAGTTCCCTGAGCCCTGATGCCGACATCCCATTCAGAATTGAATATTCTGAGGTCTCTCCCTCTCTGCACACTGTCTAGTTTTGGGTTTTGTGTTTGTGTTCTTATACTGTAGGAGGAAGCTTCTCTGATCACGGCTGAGAAAGACACTGATCTATGAGTACGGCAGAATGTCATTAGGATTTATGTGTTGCTTTGTTCCTTTCGCAGAGTAGTTGTTGGTTTTCCCTTAGGCCCATGGTCTATCTAGTTTTAGTCTTCTGGTCACCCAGACAGTGTTGGGAATGGGTTTCATCTCATAGAGTGGGCCTTAACTCTAATCATACAGTGCTTGGTTACTCCAGTCAGACAGAGCGTTGGTTACTCCAGTCAGACTGGGTTGGTTACTTCAGTCAGGCAGTGGTTGGGTACTTCAGTCAGGCAGTGGTTGGGTACACCCCAAACTTTTGTGCCGTATTGCACCAGTGTATCTTGCAGGTTGGTCACCATGGTAGACCACAGGGTTTGCAGCTGTTCCTCTTCTTTTTGTTTGTTAATATTGGCTTTCTTTTTGACTTGACATTCCTCTTCTGTTTGGAATATTTGGTGATTCCTGATAAATATAGGGATTGTAGCTCCCACCATAGTGGCCCAGAATTCTCTGTAAACCATTGTTTCTTTACCTATCTGGCTCCATGGTGATCTGTGAAAACCATCATAATGGAAAACAAGTCTCTTCATAAACTGGGTATCTCAGTGTAAAGTTGTATTCTCAACATCTGTGGCATATCTATTCCATACAGAACCTATGTTAGTGAAGTATAAAGAGTGTGTATGATGGCTACAGACATAGCTCACTTAGACATTATGCCATTACTCATTTGACTAAGTTTGGATGCAAACCATTGACTAGACAGAGACAATAAGTGTCATTGGTAGTATATCTTTAGTCATGAGCCATACAGTGATGGTTGGCCAATGGTAGACCAGGTGTATGACGACAGACTCTAATGAAGCTGGAAAGTGACCTCATGGGTGCTGGTGTTGTCACACATGTTTCTGTAATGAGATTCTGGAAATCAAACATACTACCCTGACAGTTGTGTAAAAGGCATATTATTACAAACAGTTTGTAATACTTCATAATATTAATAGCAATGATGGTACCGGGCTGTTTATTATTTAACGCACTACATTTTGAATTATTTTACCATCCACTGCTGATTTAGAAAGCTTACTGCATGACAGTGTATCTCGTTCCACCAGCCGTAGCCTCAGGCAGCTCATATTTACTTCTCCTGATTACACCAAGAGTCGGTGTTAAGTGTTTGACCTCTGTGTTTGAGGAATAAATCTGTTTTGAAATATGTGTAATTAAAAGTATAGGAAGAAATCCTATTTTAAAAATAGGATCCAAAGGGATGACACACTATTTAAGCAAGAAGGAGAACACCCATGGGACAGAGAATGAGCCTAAAGGCTTTCAAGGAACTTCATTTGTAAAAAGAAAAATTAAGTATGTAAAACATGGATTTCATAAGTCAAACCAAAAATAAAAGAAGAATTTATATATATGGAAACACTAGTGTAGGAAAAAAAGAGGCTACGTTGTGACAAATCCAACTGATTTTCTTAATTACAGAGGAAAACAGATAACAGAGAGCTGAAGGAGATAAAGTAAATGCTAAAGTCTTAGCAGGAGCTGTTTGGAGAGCCTGAGAGGGAGAACTGGTTGGCCAGACAGTGAAGCATGATTGTCGGAAACCCAGCAGCTCCCAGAGTGAGGATAGGGAGAGCTCAGCAAGGTCTTGCTCTTCTGGCACAGGTTCTCTGAGAGGTCCCTGTTGTTTGCCCTTCTCCCAACCACCCTGCTGTTTTCACTAGTGTTAACTCAGATGATAAAGCCAAACCCAGACTCTCTCAGCAGGCAAGATAGGAATAATTAAAAATATAGAAGAACTTCAGAGTTTCTCAGTGTGTAAAACTCTGTGTGTATATGTGGACATATCAGTGTTTCAATTTTCATAGAAACCAATTGTTTTCCTATCATCAGAACAGTTTTGCAATGAACCTAATTTTTGGTGTTAGCTTTTAAAATACTATTTATGCACATCTCAAAGTTATCAGGATGGTCAAATTCTTAGAAGTTCCAAACATCTGTAATTTAGAAATCTTCATTCTCCAGTTTTGAATCTTGGATAAACTGGTATTTGAAGTTCTGTGTGGTAGTCTGGATTGTGGCTTAGTGACAGATTGTTTCATGATATGCATTAAACTATGGATTCATTTTCTTCTATCCTTCTCCATACCCTTCTCCTCAAATCAAAGTTCTCAGAGCCACACGAGACCAGCAAAGAGAATGAGAATGAGATAAGCAACAAAACCTATTGTCCTTGATATTTAAATTCTGATTATAGAATTTATGGGAAAATTCTAGGAGCTGGTAAGCTCGACAAAAGCAGAAAGTCTATGTTTCTCAACACTCCTAATATTTAGTTTTTGTAGTGTATGATGTTAGTTTAGGAAGAAATCAAAGAACACTGACAAGATAGCACTGGGTAGGAGTGTGTCGTAGTTTTAGTCTTAATTTTCTGTGATAAACACTGTATTAGTCAGAGTTTTCTAGATGACCAGAACTTATAGAATGAAAAATATCTCACATATATAATAAATCACACACACACATATTCTAACACAATATACAATAGAATATATTTGAAATGGCTTACAGGTTGTGGTCCAGCTAGTTCAGTATCAGCTGTGTACCAATAGAAGGTTCAAAAATCAGTTGTTGTTCAGTTTACATGGGTGGGTGTCTCAGCTGATGTTTGGTATATGCCAGAATCCCAAAGAAGTAGGCTCTAATGCCAGTGAATGAATGGACTTGCTAGCAAGGTCAAGAGCAAGCAAAGGGTGAAAGCTTCCTTCTACTTCCTTCCATGTCTTTATTTAGACTGCCAGCAGAAAGTGTGGCCCAGATTAAAGGTGGATCTTCTACCTCAAAAGATCTGAATTAAATTGAGTCTTTCCACTTCAAATGATTTAATTAAAAATAAAAATATCCCTCACAGGTATATCCATCGGATTGGGTTTTAGTTAATTCCAGATGTAGTCAGGTTGACTACCAAGAATAGCTACGACAAACATTATGACCAAAACCAGTTTGAGAAGGTAAGAGATCATTTGTCACAACCTATCATTCAAAGAAGTCCAGTTAGGAATCCAAAGCAAGATCTTTGAGCCAATAATTAAAACAGAGACCGTGGAACACACTGATTATTGACTTGCTTCCCATGATCTGCTTAGCTGCTGTGGAGTAATACTTTTGTACACTGAAGATTTGTCAATGTGATTGATAAAGAAACTGATGGCCAAAAGCTGAACAGGATAAAATTAGGTGGAAAAGCCAAACTGAGAATGATGGGAAGAAGGACAGATACAGAAGGAGCAGAAGATAAACATGTTATGTGAACAAAGGCACTGCTCACAATGAGTTGGATCCTCCCACATTCATCATTAATTAAGATAATATTCCAAAGACTTACTTATAGAGCACTCACTCTGCTGGAGATAATTCCTCACCTAAGGTTCTCTTTCGCAGATATGTCTTGGTTTGTGTCAAGGTGACAAAAAATAACCAGTATAGAATACTTATCACCAAACCTACTGACCTGAGTTAGATCACCAGGATCCACGCTATGGAAAAAGAGAACCAACTGCTGCAGGACATCATCTGGCCTCCACATTTGTACCAGAAGGGTCAAACACACACACATACAAACACAATAAATAAATAAATAAATAAATAAATAAATAAATAAATAAATAAATATTAAAAAAATACTGATGCTATCAAAGAGGACATTTTACAAGGCTTAAGAACTTTTAGGTTCCGCAGACACGCTTCTCTTTCCCCCTCATTTAAAGTGCTATAGAGCATCTGTATTGCATGGAGAGTCTGTGTGAGCACAAAGAGCGTCTATGCTGACACTCAGGGCAAGCTAGGACAAAGTTCAGGACATGGAAGGTTGATAAAGCTCTTGCCATAGTGGTATGGATTTTAGATTCCTCCCCCAATGGGGGCATGAAAATAACCAGTTTTCTTCTTTTATTTTAAATATGGAAAAGATATATCCCATGACCTAAATCATGTATTACAATATGTTAATAATATATCATTGTTAATAAGGAACACAAAATCAACCAGTACTTGAAATTCAGAGTTATAGCAAAAATCTTTGTAATTGTGAAATAGAAGAAAAATAAAAGACCCTAAAATGTTACAGAATGGGAAGTATCCAAAAGGCATGGACAGGCAGTATGGACATGGAGTTTAAAGTGAGCAAAGTCAATCTTGAATAGGTACATATGTAGCACTGGGATAAGCCCTGGGACATTCAGAGTCTTCAGCAAAGAGCACAGTGGAAGGGAAGAATGGGAAGAGCTGGTTGTGAAGATGATTTTTTTAATGATCAGTGTCTAAGCACCAGAGAATGTCTTCTAAGCATATTTGCTTTTGTAAGTGTAGTTTAGGAGAAATAGCTAGTTTGTGTGTATTTATCCAGTCTTCATCTTCCAAGATTCCAACCTAAAACAATTGAGTATGGTACAATCATCCAGCAACAGTTTATTTAAAGTGTTACTCGGGACCAGGGAAGACCTGAACAAATTCAGTGACACATTGTGCTACAGGCCACAGCTGGCATTAGCTTACCCCTGGGTTTTATATGAGTTCCTATGAAGAAGTTAGAATGTGATGTCTTAAAGGGGAAAGCTCTTGACAGAAGCACTGTGTGTGCAGAAGAACAAATGTTTTGGAAGACAGAAAGAGATCAGTGACCACAGGGACCTGCTTAGGGAAACAATGGCCGGTAGGCCACAAAGGCTATGTTTCTTACCTGAAAAACCAGCAAAATCCTACAAAGAAGGGCCAAACAGGATTTTTCCTAAAAAGAAATGAAATGAAAAGGAAAAGAAGACATCTATGGGTTTAGACTATAATTGTCCACATCATCCCTACAGAACTTAAGGAAATAGATAAATTAGGGCAAAAGATCAATGATGCTTGTCACACTTGGTCTGGGAAGTTTCTGTATGAAATGAATAGGATTCCCCAATGGAGATCCCAATGGCCTGGGGAAAAGAGGAGAAAGCATTTAGATGGTTCAGCAGGTAAAGGTGCTTGTCATGCAAGTCCGGCAACCTGAGTTTGAGCTCCAGAATCCACATAAAGGTAAAGGGAAAGATGCTACTCTATGAAGGCCTCTGTCCTACACAGATGTACCAACCTCATGATGGACTCAGTACATGAGTACTTAGGTGCACGAGCACGCGCACACGCGTGCGCGCACAAACAACAATTTTCTTTAAGAGAGGCAAGATAAGTTTTTAAAAAGAAGCATCCACATCATAAATTTGAAACTATCAAACAGCCAATGATATTGGAGTTCAGCAGGTAAGATGTTCTGAGAAGGAAGAGGTGAGCAGCATGAGCAGAAGGAAGCTTTTCTGAAAGAGACAATGAGAGGGGCTGAGACTGGCTACAAGAAGGGCTCTTTAATCAATGCAGCTTGACAAGGTGATTATTAATGATTTATTAAATTAGTCCTAAAAAGAACTAGTGAGATGGAAAAGCAAATAGAAACAAAGAACAATGGAGGCTACTTTCTCATCAGTGGGTTGTGCATCAATGGAGATATAAAACATTGGTTTGCCATGCTTGCTGAAACACAGTTTTGAAAAATAAAAATAAACAACTTGTGTATGAAATATTGTTATACTATATTCAGCAATAGACAATTAGTCACCCAAATTCAAACCAACCACTATAAATAAACAACCTCTTTAAAGAACCCTTAAAGATTTAAGTTAACAGGATTCCAGTCATCCCATGGGGATCACCCATCCCACTATTAACCAGGCCAGACCATTATTAGCTTCCAAGCTCAGTGCTTTTTGGGCAATGTGTCTGCAGACCTGTGTGGAGCTCTCCTGACGAGCCTTTCTTTGATTATGTAGACAGCACAGTATTTTTACTTTAGGTTTCTGTTTCCTTTTTTATTAATTAAATTTTCTTTGACAATTTAATGCATGTATATAATCCATTCTAGGAACTCTCATCTCCCATCCCCTCTAACTCCATTCTCCTCCCACTCACTACCCCTTACTTACAAATCCCTTTCCCATTGTCCTGTCTTTTTGCTTTGTTCTGGATCTGCTGAGTTTCACCAAGGCCATTTGTGACTGTGGAGTAATCCATTTGGATTTTGCGGGTTTATCAGTGTGTATGTAAATGAAGAAAATACCTCCCACTTTCCTAGAATCTGGCAGCAGCCAAAAGCTCAGCAAGGAGGGATATAGCTCCACATCCATGCTACTGTTGATAGGCCGAGCCTGTGCAGTTCAACACCATTTTAATTAGGTCCTCTGATAGTTCAGTGCTCCAAGATGACTGGAGATGCAGCATGCCACTCGAGCACCCAGGGAAGCTGTCACAGTTAGACATAAATGGAAACGAATGAGTGTCACTCCCAAACCAGCATGCCACACAGTGGCAAACCTGTCCACCATCGCATTTAAACAGTATCTTCACCGTGGATGACTTTTATTTCTTCCATCAGAATGTACTAGATCTTAAGATATCATTAAGATGATATTTTGTTTTTACTTAAAAAATTGATCTAAGAGTTGGAATCTGCCCAGACTAGAGAAAACCAAATATCCCCCACAGGCTTTACTCCAGTGATACTAAATACTTGAGAAAACTTTGATCACAGAGAGAACAGTAATGACAGTTAATAGACAAAACAGAACAACAAGAGTAACAAAACAAAACAAACAACAACAGCAACAAAAAAAGGTCTGGGCTGGGGTTTGTAGAGGAAGAGTTGAAACTGCAAACATCACAGGAGCTCCTGTCCCTAGGCATGACAGGGGCCTGGGTAATGTGCCCATATGTGGTCTGGTGCATCTGCTAGGCAGGGAAACAAGATAATCTGCTAGCGTTGGGTGGGAGAGCAGACAAATGCACCTGCTAGCTGTTATCATTGAGCCTTATTTTCCTGAGCCCTTGGAGTTCAAGTCTAGCAGGACATGGAACAAAGCAAGCTGGAAGAATCATGGGATGCAGAGCCTGTGGTTGTCACGGCTGTGCAATGTCTCTGGGTTTCCAGTCTGCTCGGTGAAGGGGCACCTACTAACACACCAGCTGGTGTACTGTAGTCAGCCTGTAGTAGTAAAGGATGCTTGGCAAGCCCGGGCATCCTGTGTGTAGAGTCAAGCGATAGAACCTTTTCGTTATTGATGTGAATGACAACACCGGAACCCGGGAGCCCTGAGAATAGTATGGACGCATCTTCAACAGGATCTGCCATGTGCCTCTTCTGTCACTGAAAGAGGACTCTTTCAATTGGGCTTCATCACTCAGTATGCCTTGCTGCAAAAAATAATGTCCTGTTTGTTTTGTTTGCTATTGAATTGTGTGTATGGTGGTGGTGGATGCTGAAGTAAAACAACCTTTTTTTAGAACCTGAAATTCTTTTTTTTAATATTTATTTATTATGTATACAATATTCTGTCTGTGTGTATGTCTGCAGGCCAGAAGAGGGCACCAGACCTCATTCCAGATGGTTGTGAGCCACCATGTGGTTGCCGGGAATTGAACTCAGGACCTTTGGAAGAGCAGGCAATGCTCTTAACCAATGAGCCATCTCTCCAGCCCCCAGAACCTGAAATTCTATGATAAAATACAAACATGTTCAATGACTGCAGAATTCCACATAAAAATCAAAATTTCTTTTTTTTTCTAAAATTTATTAGATTTTTTAGAAAAAAATACCAATCCAAATTCCCACTCCCTCCCCTCCTCCCATTCCCTCCACATACCCTCCCACCCCACCCCCATCTAATCCTGAGAGGGTAAGGCACTTTGCTTTGTGGAAGGTCCAAGGCCCTTCCCACTACATCTAGGCTGAGCAGGGTATACATCCAAAGAGAATAGGATCACCAAAAGCCAGTACATACAGTAGAGATAAGTCCCAGTGCCACTGTCAGTGGCCCCCCAGTATGCCCCAGACATACACCTGTCAACCACATTCAGAGGGACTAGTTTGGCCCTATACTTGCTCCTTCCCAATCCAGCTGGAGTTGGTGAGCTCCCATTAGCTCTGGTAAACTGTTTCAGTGGACAAACCCTTAATTTTCTTGACCTCTTTGCTCATATTTTCATTCCTTCTACTCTTCAACCGGACCTTGGGAGCTCAGTCCAGTGCTCTGATGTGGATCCCTGTCTCTGTTTCCATTTGTAGTTGAACGGAGGTTCTATGGTGATATTTAAGATAATCATCAGTCTGACTGCAGGGCAAGGTCACTTTGGGTGCCCTCTCCTCTATTGTTTAGGGTCTTAGCTGGGGTCATCCTTGTGGATTCCTGGGAATTTCTCTAGAATCAGGTTTCTTACTAACCCCACAATGGCTCCCTCAATCAAGATATCTCTTTCCTTGTTCTCATATCTGTCCTTCCTCCATCTCGACTATCCCATTCTCTCAAGTTCTCCTCAACCCTCCTCTTCTTCCTTCCTCTTCACCTTCTACCTTTCCTTCTCCCCCCACCCCCATGCTCCCAATTTTGCCAGGCGATCTTGTCTGTTTTCAATTTCTAAGTGGATCTCTATATTTGGGGGGGGGTTCACCTAATTACTTAGCTTCTCTAGATCATAAACTATAGGCTCAATGTCTTTTGTTTATAGCTAGTATCCACTTATGAGTGAGTACATACCATATTCATCTTTTTGGGTCTGGGTTACTTCACTCAGGACAGTGTTTTCTAATTACATCCATTTGCATGTGAAATTCAAGATGTCATTTTTTTGATTCCTCATAATTTTTTTTTAATTTATTTATTTATTTATTAAAGATTTCTGTCTCTTCCCCACCGCCGCCTCCCCTTTCCCTCCCCCTCCCCCAAACAAGTCCCCCTCCCTTGTCAGCCCAAAGAGCAATCA
>NW_026068053.1:3198895-3219253 GCF_014885135.2 Alexandromys fortis | reverse complement strand
TTTTTTTTTTTTTTTTTTTTTTTTTTTTTTGGTTTTTCGAGGCAGGGTTTCTCTGTGGCTTTGGAGCCTGTCCTGGAATCAGCTCTTGTAGCCCAGAGTGGCCTCAAACTCACAGAGATCCACCTGCCTCTGCCTCCCGAGTGATGGGATTAAAGGCATGCACCAGCACTGCCCAAAACAAATGCTTTTGTAGTATGATTGAGGATCTTTTGTGTATATGCCCAAGAGTGGTATTGCTGGATCCTGAGGTAGGTTGATTCCCAATATAATTTCTCCTCCCAATGTAATCTTTCCAAATGCTTCTGTGGATCTTTCCAGGATTCAGGATTTGGGGCATTCTGACAAAAGAGGAACAGTCTTTAAGAATATAGGATGACTAGGATAGGGATAGGAGAAATTATAGGTCATGAAAATATGACTAAAATATCAGTTAATATTTTCTTTATCATATGCTGCTGAGGCAATTTCACTTGGCACACTGATCTTGCTGGTGAAGTAGTCATCTTATAATCCTCATTGCTGCTTGACAGCAGTTGCAAGACAGTTTTCACTTTCTCTCAGAGGGCATTTATTAAATGCATCATTTACAGCTCTTTGCAGTGTTTCCACAGAGTCCATACACATCCCTATCAGACAACAGAGAACGAAGCATGAGAAAGAAAAGAAAAGGGTGGAGTGTGAGTTCAGCCTGTCAGGAGCCTGGAGCACACCTGCATCCCTGCTGGATTCCTGCTGCAGGCAGTGTCAGGAGCCTGGAGCACACCTGCATCCCTCCTGGATTCCTGCAGCCCACACTGTCAGGAACCTGGAGCACACCTGCATCCCTGCTGGATCCCCGCTGCCCGCACTGTCAGGAGCCTGGAGCACACCCGCATCCCTCCTGGATCCCTGCTGCCCACACTGTCAGGAGCCTGGAGCACACCCGCATCCCTCCTGGATCCCTGCTGCCAGCACTGATTCCAAGAGAGCAGGAAGGACCCACATCCAAACATCCATTTTAACATGTCTTTTGTGTTTTAGAAAATAGTACAAATGAACAAACCTGGGGTATGCTATAGAGAAAGCCAGGACAACTCTAAACACTTACTCTAAAATAGATTTCCTTCCTGGAACTAGTTTAGTTTTTCTGCATGGTTCCTGCCCTCCAGGATCTTGATGAATCTCTCTGGATCCTACTAGTGCTTTCAAAGCTGTCATGCAGCTCCTGCTTCTGAGAATTCACCAGAAAACCTGCTGGTTGTAGACTACCTCTTCTAAAAAGAGAAAACAATGGAATAGGGGCTCACAAAGGGGAATCTGGCCTCTGGTTTCTTTGTCTTTTCACCTGAATTTAATGTTTTCTTTTGTGTTCAGGGCTTCCATTATGGCAAAGGCAGCCAGGCTGAGGTGACTGGCATGCCTGTTTGGAACTGTCCAACACTGTTTCAATCTCTGCATTTCTCTAAGTGCACCCAAATGTTTTGTGTCTGTGAAAGAGGTCCCATTTGATATGGATTCTGGAGCTCTATTTTTCCTTTATCTTGACCATAATATTTTGTTGGCAAACTTATTATCATACTTCTTACCTCCAGTTTTTATGGTAAGGTAGAAATGAGGTGGTAGAAGGTAGAGAGAAGGGAAAAAAGACGAAGATACAATTATTTTATAAAAGTCACCAGAGGCAGGGAAGATGGGTTAGTAGCTCAAGCATTTGCTGCACGATCATGAGGACCTAATTATGGTCCACAGAACACGCATTAAAAGGCAGGTGTATACTGCTGTCATTTCTGTGCTGGAGACAAAGGCAGGAGGATCCCAGGACTTTATGGGCAGTCACCTTAGCAGGAAGGGACGTTGAACTTGAGGTCTGTAAATGAGGAAACCAAGAAGACACTCGGTGTCCACTTAATTTCTGCAGGTGCACCTTTTCACATGAACATCCTAAACACAAACACACACACACACACACAATCAAAAGAAATCTAGCAGGTAAAATGGGGTTTGTAAAGCTATTTGGGACAACTGATACACTCTGAGATTCAGATAGCACTTTTAAAGTTTATTATTTGATTTAAGCTATGAGATCAAGACTTTCATCTTTATGATACATAAATATGAAATGCTCACAGTCACATAAACAGAAAGCTCCTTTGCAACTAAATTATGGATTTTTCATTTGGAAAAATTTCTGAGTTTACTATAAATAAGTCAAGATTGGTTTTGAATAAATGAAAACTTCTGATGCTATTTTTAAGATTCCCTAATGTAGCTGTAGAATTTCCTGACTGTAAAACTTTATATCTAAAACATAGTTCTCACCAAAAGTAATTTTGTATTTTCAAGCATAGCATCTTAGTCATGGCAGCATTACAGAAGTCCCTTGAAATATTTTCTTTGCATATTTCACATCCACGCAAAAGTTTGTAGTGTAAAATGAAAAAATGCAACAATAGCAGAACCCTCCAAATCCTTAAAATTTAATAAATCTATCTAGTAAAATAATAATTAAGAATAGTTGACTTTAAAAACATTACATATAGAATAATTACTGTCTTAATTATATCTTGAACAACTTCATTGAGATATTATTCACATCATTAAAAATATACAGTCTGAGGGTCTAATGATAGGTGGCTCAGTGGGGTTAAATGTTTGCAGCACAAGTGACACCTGGGGACAGAACCCAGGTCCGGCAGAAAGCTGAAAGGAGTGGGCTGATTGTGATTCTGGAGTTCTTATTGGTAGAAGAGAAGCAGAGGCAGGAGAACAGTTGGAAACTCCTGGCTTAGCTGATCTGACATAACATTGTTACACATTTATCCGTTACCTGGACCACATGTCAGAAAAGCTGGAAGCTGAGGACTGGCTGCTGTAGTCATCCTCTTCTGCAGCAAGGGCTCTGTTTCACTCACAGGACCCCACGCCCATAGCAGAAAGATCGGAAAAGAGCACTAATTTTGTAGTGTTCTTTCATCCACAATGTGTGAAAATCAGCATATCAGTTTTACATCTTCATAAATTTTATGTTCTAGCTGTTACCCCATTCTCTTCACCCTTCTTGCTGCCTCTGAACAGCCCAAAGGATTTCTTTATTCTGGGCTTGTTCTTTGAATCAATGGATAATGTGGAAGATGTTTTCTATAACTGGTTTTGTCTACTTTAAATAATGTTCCTGAGACTTTACTGAGTTGTAGAGTGTCAGTAGTGTATCTGTGCTAAGTATCATACATATGTTTAATTCTGACTAGATTACTTGGAAGTGTCTTGATTCTGCATTTCCACTTAACATAGAGTAGAACATGCCTCTGATTATTCCCTGATATGTCCACTGTCACCTGGCCAATAAATTTCCAAAAACATCATTCTCAGTCACGTCTCTCTCTTGAACAGTCCCTTCTGTTTTGGGCAGTTGTAGACTTTCGTGTGCTTCTGAAGACTGGTTCCAAAGAGTTTCAGATACTTACTGGCTGCCTTAGGTCTGTGGGAGGAAGGAGAATGATCATAGCTTGTACCATGTATCAGCTAAGTCCCTCGGGAAATGACTGCTATGTGGGTGTACTTCACAGCACAGGCTGCAGTGAGAGGAGATAAAGTGAATAGGGACTAGAATGGTAGAGGAATTTTCTCAGGCTGAGACTGGTATGTTCCCTGAGGTATTGAAGTAGGCATGTCTCAGCCATAGAAGGATGTCTGAAGTGCAAGGAAATAAATTTCATTCACATAAAACATGAATACACACACCCACCACTGCCTCCACAACCATCACCAATCACCACCTCCAAAAAACAACTATAACCAAAACAGCTTTCCCCAATGTCCCCTCCAAATTTGGCATCTCAAAAACACAACCTTATGGCCCCATTCATTCAATGGTAGCAATGAACTTTGTGTTTGTTTCTTTTATTTTGTCTTTTGTTATTTTGAGAAAGGATTTCATGAGTACTGACTGTTTTCTAACTCCTGATGCTCTCGTTATCATCTCCCAAGTACCGGGATAGCAGCTGTGTCTTACTACCTGGTGTATGTTGCTTTTTTCTTTAAATTTAAGATATTACTTTATCTTCATTTTTATTTGTATGTATCTGTGTCTGTGAATCTGTGTGAGTATATGCCATGGGTTTGTCTGGTGATCAGAGATGCCAGAATTGAAGCTATAGGAGCTGAAGGTACATGAGATTGTGAGACAACATCTGGTTGTTGAGATCTAAATTTACATCCTCAGCAAGAATTTAAAGCCCTCTTAGCTGCTGAGCCTCTCTCTATCCCATTTTTTAATTAAAAATACTTTATTGAATTCTTCTCATTATTGTTGCTATGATGATGATGATGATGATGGTGATGATGATGATGATGGTGATGATGATGATGATGATGATGATGATGATGTTTTGGAGTATACAAGATGTCTTGTAGCTCACTGGCCTTGAAGCCTTGAATTCTTTATGTAGCCAAAGCTGGTCTTGAACTCTTGATCTTCCCACCTCCATCTTATGATGCTGGAATTGCAAGATTTGTATTTTAATTTTCACTGTTCTCTTTTCAAACTTCTTTCTTTGCCTAAGTTTTTCCCTCTTCGAGGAATTTGCTGATTTAAACCCCATTTCTCCAGCCTGGGAATATCAGTCAGTGAAATAGAGAAGACTGTGATCCCTGCTTGTGAATTTCTCAGTCCATGAAGGTCCTTTTTGACCCTCTGCATGAGATCATTGAGCAACCCAGAGAAAAAGAACTGAGCTGCATAGTGTAGAACAGTGGCTCAAATCTTCCAAACGCCAACCCTTTAAACAGTTCCTCATGTTGTAGTGACTCCAACCATAACATTATTACATTGCTATTTCACAACTGCAGTTCTGCTGCTGTTGTTAATTTTTTTTTGAGATAGGAGTTTTCTAAAGGGGTTGAAAGCCACAAATTGAGAACCATTCATTCAGCCACCATATTCTAGGGAGGTCAGCCTCATAACTCTAACATCCTTGTGGTGAAGGGGATCAGGAGAGGTTGGGGTGGAAATGTCTGTAGTCCAGGTACATGCCTTCAAGACCAACCTATGCCTAGACTTGGACCACTCTCACTCCACCGTACTTCTGGACTCCTCTGAGTGCTAGTTTTACAGGTTTTAAAAGTAGACAAAGGTTTATGGTCATAGTCACACCATCTGAAGTCACTAGTTAATCCTCAACAGTGCAGGATGGGATGTGCTTAGCCAGCGCTGCCTCATCCCACTGGACATCTCTTGAGTAATTTAGGTCAAGGCACTGAGGATGGGTAGGAGAGCTACAGATCCCATTGCTATGCCCGTCTAGTCTACAGCCTTTACCTTCTAAGCCTTTTGAAATTCACATGTATATTTATTATCAGATAATTCACTGATATTATAATCTCCATCACAGGGGAAGTTAGGCAATTTCTTTTTAAATCACGAGGACCATTTTGCTATTTTGTAGAGTTCTGTTGCAAAGGAATTATGAGGAGTTGTGGCTTTGACTACCAGACAAAGTGCTGCTTTACATTTCACTCCTATTTCAATTATGTATGCAAACCCTCAGTCTATTTCCATGGATAACTTAGAGATGGCTTCACTTTGGGAGCTGATTCTGAATGGGTTTTATTTTCGTTTTGCTTCAATATCATTATCAGAAAAGAACTGAGAGATTTCCTCGACCCATAAATAGAGAGCGAATGTATTTTGTGGCCCTTTCTTCAGAAGTATGATCTAGATAAATTCGTACATATTTTATTTCTACCCATCACACCTCAGCAGCACAAGTCACTTCAATTACTCTGGCAACAAGCTAGCAAGGCAACTTTATCATTCCAATTTTTCATCTTTTTCTCTTTAACTTGATGTGTGTGCTGTGCAGTGTATCAGGAGAATCTCATCAACTCTGCCTTCCTTCGACTAATAAATCTCAGTCACAGATCAATCTCCCTCAAGATAGAGAAAGGAAACCCGCAACAGGAAGAACTTGATGGGCATGCCAGCCCATGCTGTGTTTTCTCTGAGAGTTCATAGCTTCCCAGTGCCAAACTGAGCCACGTTGGGAAGTCCCTTTCGTGTCTTTGACTACAGCAATTCTGCAGGAGCCGCGTGACTTTTGCTGATTGATTATTCAACCAGGTAAGTCCTTCATCTCTCAATCAGATGGGTGAGATGAGAACCCACTATGTAGCCTAGGCTAGCCTCTGACTTTCCCCGCCCCCACCTCAGTCTTTTGAGTTACAATGTTTGTCACCATGCTCAATTGTTCACCAAGTTTAAATAACCCTTCCTGAGTTTGGATCTTTGAATACATCTCTTTTCCTTCTTATTAAAGTTGAGAGGATGAAGATATCCCAGGCTCAAGCAGGGCCCCAAGACACTGAGGGAGGCTATCTTTTTGGTATGAAGTTTTAAAAAGAGCTATTAACAGTGCGGACATACAGACAGACAGCAGTATGGCATGAACTCTGAAGGCAGTGAGTTGGGGTGCTGAGAGAGTTGAGACCCACAGCTCAGGGTTGGGAGAGGTTCTTCCTAAGGATCTCAGGGAAAAGTTTGTTCTAGTTATGCTGTTTGATCCCAGAGTCAAGAGGAAAGACATGGATGTGCATCCGTTAGGATGTGGGGGAGTAGGGACAGTTCTGAGGCCAGCCTCTGGGGACCGTATTTGTCTTTCTCTGTAGCAGCATGGATCCCAGATGTCATTTCCCTGGTGTGCTTGACAGTAACACTGAGGCTGCAGACTCTTGTGGTCTGATAAGGTAGCTTCAGCCTAACCAACATGTGGGAATGGTTCTGTTATTTCAATGGAAATGTCCCTTAAAACACTTAGAGGGACCCAGGGTGCCTACAATGGGATGAATGGGTACCACCTTCTCATTCATTGAGTCAGAAAGTCTGATATGCCAACTGTGGTGGTCTTCAGGTAAGGCCCCAGTCATCATGGTCAGAGAAAATTCTGTTGTAGCCCAAACCACTGAATGTCAGAGGCAACAGGAAAACCAAGACAGTCATCAGACAAGTCCACAAATGATATTAAAAGACAGGATTCATTGTGCTATACTTCTTATTTCATTAAATACTCTCTTTTAGGAATTCCTGAGTGAGTGTGGTCTTAATATTTTTAGACCCGAGGGTGCTCGTTAGCTTCCAGGCAGATATTTTAAAGCAAACACGTGAGCTGCTTTACCTGGTTCAGAAGGCGCCCAAGTGAGAGTCATAGCATCACCCGCTGGTAATTACTCACAGGAAAACACGCTCTGAACATGTTCTCTAACTGGTCAAGGAACTAATTAAATTCCGTCTGGAAACTAATTAAATTATAGTATTTGAGGGGCCAAACTAAGTTTGCAGTAAATCTTGGAAATCACTAATTAAAAATGAAAATCATTAAAATATAAACACTTTCCTTCCATGCCTCTTCAGTCTGTGAAGCCATCAGCTTAAATTCTGTGCTTGGAGCATTTATTGCACTCAAGTACATTTTCTGTTGTGTATTTCTTTGGTTTTCCCATTAATTGTGAAAGCCATCCTGAGGTGACTGAATTGAGACGTGTGTGTCACTGTCACAGTGCTGAAGCCGCTGGCTTTATTATTCTATGCTTGCTTTCTTCTCTGCCTCACTCTCGCTTTTATGAACAGGAAATGGAAGAATCCAGTGGCCGCTCCTTGGACCCCATCCTTCAATGTGCTAAAAGCTGAGGTAGCATAGACTTTTTAGACATTTCAAGGAACAAAATAAAAGTCTCTGTCTGACTTAGTAAAGGAATGAGAGAGGAAGGAACCCTATAAGTCAGCTGGCTCCTACATGAAAATGTACCTGCCGCTGATGGCATGGGTGCATCTTCAGTCCTAAGGCACCAGCTGGCTAAGGTCACAAGACCACAAGCCTTCAGGCAACAGATCTTTTGTTTTCTGTCTTTTATTAATATTGTTTTGATCCTTTTAAATTTGGTTATTGTCCTTTCAAAACTGGAATTTATGGTCCGAAACAACACATGTGATCCCTTTATGATGCCTGCAGTTTCACAGTCTTAGGGCCATACTACTGGAAGGAGAGCCCTGTATCCCAGGAGTCACCTGTGGGATTAGACAGTATGCCCTCCAGCTTGTGTATGTTTTCATTTAGCACACTGGGGTGAACAAAATTTACCTCTTCATTTAGGCTATTGCAGATTTTTATATAAAATGCATAATTCTGTAATTAATAACATTTTGCATGTATCTGTTAGTGCATTAGTGTTTTTAGGATAAATACTTGTAACTAGAAGGATAGAGTATTGAGTGCTTTTTACTTTCATACATGCTGCTAAAATCCTCTCCAGAATCTTTGGCTCATGTATATACTCTGAAGAGCAATATAGAGAAATACATGTCTGCACAATTTGTTTTTCTATGAGAAATTGCCCAAGCTCAATAGAAAGAGGACTATGAAAGAGGAGGGGGGAATCAATGTTTCCCATTTTTTGTTGAACAAAATTTGTCAAACCTAGAGGCCAAAGGAACTCATTTCTTTTTCCTGTGAAGGTTTCAAGAATTCCTCTGTGAAATAATTTTTCTTTTCAAATTTTATTTTGATTTATTTTTCATGCTTCTTTTTCGCACTTTGTTCTTCTTTGGGGAAACCTTTAAGGCTTTTCCCATATCAAAAATAGCTATTGTCAACAGCTTTCCACTTAGGTTCAAACTTTTAGTTAAAAAAAATTCTTAGGTTAAACCTTGTGTGTTCCCCTGTCTCCATGGCTCTGGAAGACAGGACTTGCAGGCCTTCGCTCTGGGGTAGTGAACACAATCCAATTAAATGTAAAACCACTTTAGAGATAATTTCTGTTTTTCTCTTTAAGACAATGTCATTTTTATTTAAGCACAAAGACTTGCATTTCTTTCACCACCTGATCCAATGTCCTCGGCAACATCACAACCTTTGTTCCTCAGCTGGACCACAAAAAAAATTCAAAATGGCTCTCTTTGCTGTCTCTCTTGTTGGCTGTCCATATTCTACACTAACTCTACAGTACACTATAAACAATTGTCTATTTATATCTCTGTTGTAACTAAATGCCACAGATTGGGTAATTTAGAGAGTGGATGATTCATTTGGCCCTCAGGGTTGCCAACTAAAGTAACATAAGAACATGAAACTTGATCTGCTAAGGGCTTCTTAATGTGATACAAAATGACAAGGAGTATTACATGACATGAGAACAAGTATGTTGTGTGGCCCCAGTTTCTACTCTGATAAAGCCACTAATACCATTATGGAGTCCCACCATCACATCACTTAGTCATAATTATCTCCAATAAAGCCCACATCCAAATACTGTGAGATGTGACTTTAGGAATGAAGCTTCCAAAACAAGAACTTTTGGGAGACAAATTGAAACTATAGTATACAGCCAAGATGAGATCATGTCTCTTCCTCACTGAAAACCTCCCAGTGAATCTCAATGGCAGTTAGAAGACAGTCCCAGCTCTTTTTTAAAATTTTTTTTGTGGCATAGATGACTCAATCAAATTTGGCCCATGTCTTTGGCTCTTGTTCAAGTTGGATCATCATTGGACAAGTTCTTTTGTTCTGCCTTGGTGAACTTCTCCAGCCACGCAAGTCTTTTCATCTTTCTGCTTATTGAACTTTGAGTTACAGTCTGTACTCTGAGAAGCCAGGTTCAGTCACTTGAGAAGCCAAACAAAACATATACATAGTACAAAACTGAAAAGGAAATTTATTTAACGTGGTTATATTAGGGAGAGTGACAATGAGATTCAGTGCTCCTATCAGTTAATTTTTAAGGTACTAAAGTGATACTAAAGCTTAAACCAAAGGACAACAATATGCACATCCAAGTGTTTCCAGGTCAGAAGTAGCCCTTGCCACCACTGCCAAAAAGATTGTAGACTTTTTACTACAGAGTGTAAGGGAGAAAAGTGTCTCTCTGTCAGCTCTACAGTGTTTTTCTTCTACCATCACAAGAGTCCTGAAGAAATTCCAGGGTTTTTGTTTTGGTTCCTTGATTTGATAACTTGACAGCTAAAGTGTCTCATTAGAATATAATCATTTCCTCCTGGTTAGATACACTTTTCTTTGCCAGCTTTGTTCTTGCCTTGGTTTCTTTTTATCTGCTGGTTCTTCTTGGCCAGTGTCTTAGCTAAGATTTTATTGCCATGAAGAGACTCCATGGCTCAACTCTAACTCTTATCAATGAAAACATTTAATTGAGAGGTCTCACTGATAGTTGCAGAAGTTCAGTCTGTTATAATCATGGTGCGGAGCATGGTGGTACGTAGGCAGACGTGGTGCTATAGCTGAGAGTCTATATTTTGACCAAAGGCAGCACAAAGTCAGTTGTCACACTGAAGAAAGGCTGTGCAAAAGAGACAGCAAAGCTTGATCCCACAGTGACACACTTCCTCCAACAAGGTCACACCTCCTAATAGTGCCACTCCCTTTGTGGGCCATTTTCTTTAAATCTACCACAGCCAGCCTAGCCCTCCTTAGTCCTAATGTGGTTTCTCATCAACCAACTCTGAGTATGTGTCTTCTTTTACAGATCTTCTCATAGCAATTTATTTAAAACCTCTTTTTATTTATTATTATCAAATTTTTATAAGCCTTATAAAATTCTTTTAAAATAAAGTTATTTTATTTTATGTGCATGGGTGTTTTGCCTCCAAGTGTACCACATGTGTTCCCATAGAGGTTGGGCAATGTCATTAGATTCACTGCAGGGATGCTGGGAAAAGAACTCCAGTGATCTTAAACCCTAAGTCATCTCTCCAGCCCCGATCATCTCGTTTAAAATGAATTCTTCGATTTACCTCTCTTTCTTCTACTTACATTCTCTTTAGAGGACATATTAGGATTTGAAATTTTATTATGTATTTATCACTATGCCTGTATTTCTTACTTTGCCAAAATATATGAGTTCTGTGACACAGACATCTGGTCTACCTTATTTACCAGCACCTGCGACAGTGTGTAGAACAGAACTAGGAGTCAGTGAATCACTGAATGAATCACCACAGAATGGAACCTCTCCCTCAACCAAATATTCTAAGTCCTGGGTCTGATGTTTTAAATAGTGGCTGCAGCTGTGTCTTCTCCATTGTTCCCTATGTTGTGTTGAATGTTGGTCCTCATTCTTAGGCTACCATATGAACTGCTTTGATTATATCCCCCTTTTTTATTTCAATTTCATTTTTAATTCATTATATAAAAGAGTTTTTGTCCTACTGCTTTCTGTATTAAAACTTTCAGTGATTCCTATGCCATCTTCAAACCTTTTCTTTTCTGTGGAGGCCAATGACAATGCCTTTTTTTTGACAGACTTCCTTGATCCCAATAGTTAGCATATGATCCAAGCACCAGTTTTCCAGATACAGAGCACTTCTGTGAATGTGAAAGTGAGAGGAATGAGAAGAAAAAAGTGGGAAATTGTGTTGATACTGCAGAGTTATAGATGGGTTTGAACTTGACACTTAGCAATTGGGAGAGCAAATCCATTTCTGCTTAGATGACACTGATTCAGCTCGTGTTTCACTCTCTCGCTAGGTGCCTGAAGGACGTGGTTTCTGAAGGATTTTGCATGACTTTCCAATTCTTCTATAATTTGTCCAACTCTTCTTTCCCTCCTTTTGTTTCTTTCTTTTTCCCTTTTTATTTTTCATACAGGTCTTACTATACAGTCATGGCTGGTCCCATCTTTTATCAATATTCTTGGTTTGGCCTTTTCTATCTAAAATACAATTTTTATTGATTATTTGGGAATTCATATAATGTCTCCCAATCATGCTCACTTTCTATTCCCACCATTGGGACCCCACAAAAACACACCAAGTACAATTTTTGTTTCCCATGTACTCATTGAAGCATCCTTCAATTCCCAGTGGCCAGCTCTTTAAAGATAACTTAGACCTTTCCCACCCCCCTTCCAGAAGCCAACAACTGTAAAGGGCTATACTTCAGCATCTTTACTATAATTTTTAAGGACTGTCTTCAATTGTTTACTTTCTATATTGTTTATTTTTTTCTTTGGGATCTGGGAGAGGTTGTTACAGAAGGCTTCCATTTCTCTCATTCTCAGTTATGAATCTGGAGTCATAGATACCACAGCAACAGCTTTCTTGCCCATAGCAGACAGTAGTTGTATGAACCACAGACTTCCACACAGTCTGTGGTGGCATCATGGACTAAGGACCTCATAATAGAACATGGTTCCAGCATGGGTCGTGGACATCGATATGGTTTCAGGTGGCAGCACAGAACATTGACATCCACATAGCCTCTATCTTCACCACAGAAGGTAGATGTCATCATAGATGCTGGTGGCAGCCCTAATGATCATGGACATCAACATAGTCTCCAGTGGCAGCATAGATCACAGATACCAATCTATAATGGCAGTATTCACCATAGATAGCAACAAGGCCTCTGGGTTATCTACATCACATGGTTCCCAGCTGAAGGGACAGCCCACTTGAGCACTTGGCTCTGGCAGGCCATGCCCTTCTCCCCATTCTCTCTTCCTTGTTAAAAAAAAAAAAACATTAGATTATATTCCTAAACCTAGCGACCAAGGTCTATTCCCTTATTTGACCACTTCCTCCTCCTGTGGCTGACAACCAAGGTCCAGTTATTGAAGTATTGAACTCCAGTAATCAAAAGCCTTCTTTGGTTTACCTGATTCACATGACCAATTAAAATTAAATTCCTCATCTTAACATGGGGTTTTCCCTTTTTACCTTTATAAACCACCATTTGCTTATGTGCTATGTCCGCCTCCTCTCTATTTAGAGGCAGTCCTATGTCCCTCCAGGATAAATACTCCTCCCCTTTTCCCTTGTCCTTTTCCCCTTCTCCCTTGTCCTCTATCCTCTTTACCACCACATCCTAGCTCATTCTACCACAGACCTCCCCATTTCTTCCTCTTAAAAATTACCCCTGCAAGATAATTTGCTGCTGTTTTCTGCCTGGGTCGGAAAGTGGCACTTTAACTTTTTTTCCCCTCATTTAATAAAGGATGTCTCTGTGAAAATAGGTTCTTGGATATGGTATGTGGTTAATCCAGGATCCAGGAGAGAGGCCCTGTTGTGCAGGAGGTCTCATTTACTAGCAGGGTCACAGACCATGGTCTATATATGATGCCTGATGGCAGGAAAGACCATGGACATCTTCATGGCCTTGGGTGACAGCACAGATCATAGACACCAATATGGCCTCCAAAAGCAACATGAACCATGGACATCAGGATGCCCCCCTTCAGCATATTGGGCTACAGTCAGTAACAAGGGTCAGGGGTCAGTACAGACCACAGGCATCAACATGACTTCAGGTGGGGACATGGACTATGAACATAAATGTCCCAGTGGGAGCAGAGACCACAGACATCCATATACTTCCCACCAGTAGCATGATCTCTGGGCATTCACTCAGCCTATGGAAGCAGTCTGGACCATGGACACCAACACTGCCCAAGCTGTAGCACAGACCATGGATGTTTTACGCAAAGACCCAATCCGGAAAATTAACTATTCACTATCTTGGGCAACCTGCCATTGTTCAAATCAAGGCAATTGTGGGGCTGGTCAGTATATTCAGGGGCAGGATCTTCATGGGTTCCAGGCTATGCTCATCTCTCTGCTGGCCCTAGTTTTTTTTTTTTTTTTTATTTCCAGTCTAGAAAATGAACCATTCTCCATCTTGGACATCCTGTAATTGCCCAGAGTAAAGGTGATCATGGGGCTGTGCATCATACTTGGGGGCAGAACCTGTAAAGCTCCAGGCTATTGCTCACCACCCTGCTGACCCTACTCGGCAACTACATGCTCCCATGTCCACCTAAGCTGCATCCCAACATCTATGTCTCTAGCTCTGTCTCTCTCTGCCAGCAGCACGCCCACTTCTTTCCACCATCCTTCCGACTTCTCCATTGCACCTTTATTCATCAAAGTGGCATTGTAAACTGCAATGTGTCACATAGTATATATTTGTCCAAACAGCTTTAGATGCAAATATTTGTTACAAGGAGCCTTTTGTCTGGTTCAAGCCCTCTGGTTTCTGAAGCACCATAAACACTGGAGCACTGCTGAGACTCCTGTCAGATATCTTGTTATTGACCAGAATCTTGGTGATCCTTTGACTGGGAAGATAATCCAGGGGCAGGAGTCACTAGTGCTCTGGTCACTGCACATCTCTGCTTTCAGTGAACTGAACAACAACCAGCTGGCTCACTTGGCATGACTGTCTTGCCTGTGCTTTGTCTTTGAGTGCTGCTGAAAGCTTCTGGTAGCAGTAGGCATGGGAGTATACAGCAGGTGACAGCCGGTATTCAACAGGTCAACCTACCAGATGAATAACTCTGTTGGGGAGCCCCACATGGCAAAGTTTATGGAGTTACTGGCTGTAGAAACCAGTTGCTTCTGTCTAATTTCCCTCATGTGCCACTTCATGTCTTTACTAAGAACCACACTTATTCCCTAAGAACTGCCATGGGTTTGCCATGGGTTTTATCCCCACTGCTTGCATGTTTATCTCATGTAAATATTCCATCTCTTGGGTATACATGTAGCTGTGAATGGTGGAGAAGATGATATCTTCTTAACTGTACAATTCTGATGAAGAGAAATAGTACTATAATAAGTTAATTTTTTTATTCAGTCTGACATAGGAAAATGATAGTATTTTCAGTCACAAAGACTGCTAATTTTAGACTTCATTGCAAATTTTAAACAGCCCCTGCAGAGACTACACAAGAACAAATTCCCAGGTATTGCTTACTGCTGGTTCAGGGTCAGGTTAGAAGCAACTTTGGTAGACATAACCCTCTATAAGTAATTGTCTTTTTGTACATAGGCCCCGCTTCAGTTTATGTTACAGGTGCAAGGTTCAGTCAACTGTTTACTTTCTGTCTGATAACCCTAACCATTTATGTGTATGGCCAAGCGCTACACACTGGCAGGTCAATGTGTCCTCCCTAGCCTGAGAAAAAATTGTGTGACTAATCTTTTGTGATGAAAATGATTTGGGCCCTGAAAATGTAACATATAATTGTCCAGAGTTTGATTGTAAGAGAAGAGGTATGCAGAGCAAATTAGAAAGGCTGCTATTGAGGGCTATGTAGAGGGCTGCTGTGAAAAGAGCCTGACTGTGTGTGTGTGTGTGTGTGTGTGTGTGTGTGTGTGTGAAGAGATGACTATGTGAAAGAGCTGCTGCTATGTAGTAGAGCTGTAACTAGAAACTGTATAAAGTGCTTTATGGCAAGAGAGCTATGTAAACGGGATGTATAGCTGTTTCTGAGTGGAGATATGTATCTGTGTAGAAACAGAGATTCTCAGAGAACATTAAAAAAACATTTTTAAAGATGAAGTAAAAGAGAAAGTTACCATCAGAAAGCATGTGTGTCCTTATCTTTCCCCTCAGATAGAAAAGTCTAGCCCTCACCGAATTCATGCTTTTTTTTTTTTTGCATACCCTGGAGTTGATTGGACTCTGGTTCCCCCCCTTAGCAGTAGACTGCTCAGATTATAGGTTTGAACCACCATATCCACCCCTTGTTGCTTTTCTACATTGTGGCTTCTTATACATCTTAATTATGATTTGTTCTTGCCCATCCTTACCATGGTGATCACGAGGTACCAGGTAATCTCTTTTCTTCTTTTAACTTGTTTCCAGACCTCCTAAGGTTTTTTTCTTTTTCAAAAACAATTCACTTTTATATATACATGTGCTAACTTGTGGTTGTTGTCAACTTGCTAATCTAGAGTCAGTGGTAAGAGAGAAATCAAGAAAACTTCACTGTTCTATTAGCTCATAGGCATTGGCAAGTATGGGCCATTTACTTGATTAAGTACTGATGTAGGAGAACCTAGGCCACTACAAGTAGTGCCGCCATTGGGCAGGTGGTCCTTGGGTATATAAGAAAGCAAAGTGTGCAATCCAGGAGGAACAAGCCAGTAAGCAGCACTCTCTATGGATTCTGCTTCAGTTCCTGCCTGTAGGTTCTTACCTGAGTTCCTGTCTTTGCTTTCCTCAGTGGACTATGACCTGGGATATACAAGTCAAATAAGACCTTTACTTCCCATTTTTACTTTTGGTTATGGTGTTTTATCATAGCAGTGGAAAGAAACTAGGACTGTGTTAATATGTTTGTGTCTATAGGTGTGCATGTGAGTGGGTACTCACAAAAGACAGAAGAGGGCATCAGATTTGACTTTAGGGTGGTTGTGAGCCACCTGACATGGGTAGTGGGGATCCAGCTCTGGCCTCTGGAATGGGAATAAGCATCTGAGTGCTGTAGCATTGCTTGGTCTCCTCCTTTCTATTCTTTCAAACTGAGATTCTATTTTTCCTTCTCCATGAAGACTCAAAGAAGACAATCATATTTGCCCCTTCATCCTCTAAACCATTCTACAATTTGCTGTTTATGACATCTATTTTAAAATAACAACATACATTCTCAATATTACATCATAGATAAAAATGTTAAAAATATATATACCTACATGTAGGGATCAGGATTATGATGGAAATCTGTGATCTGGGCCAACATACTGTGTTGAGTGATAACACTGTAAATGGGAAGGTGCGCCTTCTATGTAACGTGGTTCTATGTTAATAATGTTAATATTCAGTGTGTGGGCTAAGTAGGCGTGCACATTGGATCAGGTTCCTGGCAGCCCATTTAAAAATTCTTTCATTTATTTATAAGAATTTATTTTTTATGTCTTCCTTGTCCAAGCATATTTCAAAGACACTGAAGCTAGGGCCTTTGTGTGTAAATATCCTTTATCTCTGGCAAGGCTTGCAACACAATAGCCACTCAGTGTGCAGCTGTTGGTGAACTGATGGCTTTGGCTGTACTATAAGTGTTATTAACTGTGTGGTTCTTCGCCATCACCCTCCTACTTCTGACTCTTCATTTGAAATTATGTTCTGAAGAGGAGAAATAAAGGTTGAGTAGGTTTTGTACTCTCCTCTAAAGAATGAGCAATGCCACATTCCTTACAATTGTTTTGGAAAGGAACTAGACAAATTTAAAGGGTCATAACTTTCAAGTTCATAGCATATTTTTTCCTGTTCAAATGATCAATCAATTGGCACATCTTGGAAATGGACCACGATCTTTCTGTTAGCTATTCTAATCTTTCTTCCAATGTAGAAATGTAGTTTTCATCCCAAGACATACAGTTACTGGCTGAGCATTTTCAGGCATCCCATATTTGTTGGGAGAGTTCAGCCTTTTATAGAAAAACCTTAATTATAAGTATCTTTATCATACTGAGGCCCAGTCATCTCCCAAACTTGAAGTATTATTGATTTTACTTCTGTTTTACATGCATCTTCCATATGCCTATTGCAAATATTCACAGGTATTTCAGAAGAGAAATGAAAAAAAAAAACAAAAAGTTTTTAAAAAGCTGATCTTTTTCTTCAGTGTGAAATATCTTGACTTCTTGGAAGATGAATATAGAATATAGGAAGAGTAGAACTAGGTTCAGCCTCTGCCCATGCCAGTTTTACAGTGCTGACATTTACTAAGCACTTACTTTAGCTTTTTTAAAATATATTTTTAATTCAAAGAACATTATGTTATTTTCCCCCTTCTCCTCCTTCAACCCAGCCACTCCCAGGTCTCTTCACTCCAAGATTCTCTATGTATCTGGGTGGAAGCTTGAAGCATAAGCTTGTGATAGTATTGTGAACAGATTAAAGTTGTGATCATCTGTAGTTATTATACAAGGTTTCCTCATGGATAATATTATGGGTTAATAAAGGAAATGTTGGATTAAATTGTGTAAATAGAAATGATGCATTCTATTTTAAGCTGTTAATAATGATTATAATTTGATAATGTTTATGTGGCTACCACATGGAGACGGTTCAAACCCCTCTCTCTGCTCAGCAAGTACATTTGTTTTGAACGTTGAAGTTGACTGTGCAGTAGATGGCTTTTCAGAGATACCAATGAAGGGATTCCTTTGATGACAATGAAGCTCTAAGAGGAGCAAGGGAGGCTTTTCTGAAGGTCAGAAGCTGGCTTAATGGGGTAGGAAAGAAAGCAAACTGACTTGGTTGTGGCTAGGAAATAGGAAAGGAAGGTAAGGTCTCTCAGTATATTGAACTTGCATATTTAAACTCTCTGCTGGTACAAAAGAAAGCATACTTAGACTTTCTTATCAGGTTGTCCATATGTAGGAACAAAGAAGAAAAAGGAGCAGACTTTGAAAGATGTGAGCAGTCATATAGGAGAGTGGAATCAGACTCTAACTTTCAGTTTTAATTTAAGGAAAAAAATCAAAACATCTTGGTCAAGAATACTATATTCAGGATGGAACTCACAAACATTTTACTAATTGCCTATCGTTTATCTTTTCCTGACCACAGTAACCTTTAAAAATATTTTAAATTATGTTTCTGTGTGTATGTTTGCATCTAGGTATATACATTTGAATATGACTGCGGAGGTCTGAAGACGTACTATTCCCTTGGGCATAGAGCTGGGGTGAGAGTGGTTGTCAGGTGCATGGCATGTTGCTGGAAACAAAATTCTAGTCCTTACAAGGATAAGCACTTTTAACTACTGAAACTTCTTCCCACCTGTCACCTCTTTATTGCAGTATCCCGTGCCCCATTCTCTGCAGAAATGCAATAGGTACCCTTAAACCTTCAGCTCAGAACCTTACTCTTCTTATTAAATTTGAATTTTGTACACACACACACACACACACACACACATGCACACTGTAATGTGTTTGCACTCTAAGTATATATGTATAGACAAGAGGGGATATTATTTTTTTCCTGAGACTTGGTAAGGATTGTGTGTTGATTTTGCAGAATCAGAGCAGTAGGCTGCATATGGTGGAGGAACAACACATTTGTCCTGCTCAGGAGAGAGCTGTGATGATGGGGAAACACTCAGGTACTTTTTGTGTACTGACATTTTTGACATGATTAGCTTGTTCAGACTGAATTCCTCAAGGATGCAATTTGGTGAGGTTGGGCATGGCGGTAAATGGTGTTGTAGTAGGGATTCTCTCATGTGACTGAGAAGAGCATCACTTACAATAAATGTGTTCACTCTAGGTACAACTCAGAACCAAGCATTATCTAGGAACTCCCATGCTGTGGGGCAATGGTCTTGTACCCTGTAAAGATGTGTCTCTTGTACTTGTTTAATAAAATGCTGATTGGCCAGCAGCCAGGCAGGAAGTATAGGTGGGACAACCAGAAAAGGAGAATTCTGGAAAGAGGATTCAGTCTGCAGTAGTCACCCAGACACAGAAGAAGCAAGATGGGAATGCCTCACTGATAAAGGTACTAAGCCACATGAGTAACACTGACAAGAATTATGGGTTAATATAAGATGTAAGAGTTAGTTAATAAGAAAACCTGAATGAATAGACCAACCAGTTTATAATTAATGTAGACCTCTTTGTGTTTCTCTGAAACTGAATGACTGTGGGAATAGGCTGGACTAAAATCTCTGTCAACAACTCCCATCTGTGATCCAAGAAACACAAAGAAAGAACTTGGAAGGATTTATGTAAAAAGCAGCATCAGACAATAGATTTTAAAGAGGTTTTTATTTGTTTGTTTGCTTTGTTTGTTTCAAAGAGATGTTTTAAAAATTTTCTGCTGTCTCTGCTTGATAACTTTCGGATGTCATCTTTTTCTAGTGAAAGAAGATTTAGATAAGTAATGGGCAAGGAAGCTGTTCCTCACTCATTTCACAAAGTGAAAAAGATGTTTTAAAAATAGAGAAGTCTTGTTGATACAGATTAATTGATTATAAAAAAGCATAGAAAATTAAAGTTTAATGTAATCTCAATGATGACTTAAAATATTGAAATTAGCATCTGGTGCCAGGTGCTCCGAAACATAGAAAACCATACAATTAATCAAAATTTCCAGTAAAATCTGTTTCTTTATGAATGTAAGTTTATAAAAGTGAAATGTGTCTTCCAGGTTTGGTGATGAACAGTCATACCTCACACATTCTACTTGGCTTCAATATGAAAAGCAAACCCTCAGACGACTATTGTTTTTTTCATATAGATTATATGTCAACATCATTAATTGTGTCAGTCTAGACAAAAAATGCAAAGCTTGCTGAATTGATGCACACTCTTGCTGTGATCTTTTAAGTCTTTTCTTTGGTGTAATTTTACCTTTGTAATGTATTATACTAGGGATATCTGTTGCTATTTCCCATATCAATAGTCTTTCCACCAGTGGGTGTGCAAATTGCTCTTAGCACTTTCTTTCCTTCTTCCCTTCTTCTTCTTCTTCTTCTTCTTCTTCTTCTTCTTCTTCTTCTTCTTCTTCTTCTTCTTCTTCTTCTCCTTCTCCTTCTCCTCCTCCTCCTCCTCCTCCTCCTCCTCCTCCTCCTCCTCCTCCTCCT
>NW_026068053.1:3197125-3197988 GCF_014885135.2 Alexandromys fortis | reverse complement strand
GCTCCATACTGGAGACCTTGACATAATGAGACTATCAAAACAATTGGAAGCATATAATACTGAGCCTGTTCATGAACATGAACTGAATGCTTTATTAGGAAATCAACTGCTCATGACAGACAAATTTCAGTTTCTTGGCAAAATGCCTTGCCCCCTCCAAATTCAAATGTGTTACTGACAACTAGAGTGGAGTAAATTTTTATAGTATATGTTCTATCATGTGTCACACTTTGTCAACTTTCTCTAAAGAGTGACAGTCTACAAAGAGTTGTATTTTTGGACTTCATATAGGAAAACACAAGAATCGGGTTTCTCAAAAGACTAAATTTATAACTTATAGGTATTAAAATCAGAAAATTTGTCCCATTGCTTTCTTAAGGAATATAATGTGACAGTCATAAATAATAAGTTTCCAGACTTATGGGCATCATTTAGAAATAAAAAGTATTTGTGTGGTATTTGGTGCTAGGGCTAGAAAGGAGCCAGAAAGTGATAGCCAAGAAGGCTTTCCAAAGACTTTTAAATGTAATAGAGTTAATCTCCTTTTCACCTACATTTATTTCTTCTCTTCTTCTGTTCTTCCTCTCCCTCCTCCTTTCTCTCTGCTTCTCCTCATCTGCCTCTTCTTCTGTTGCAAGGGGGCTGTTTGTTTGATTTCTGGCCATCAAGCTAGTTTAGATCCAAAATAATCACACAGAAACTCTATCAATTAAATCACTGCTTCGACCATTAGCTCTAGCTTCTTATTGGTTAACTCTTACATATTAATTTAACACATTTCTATTACTCTGTGTATGGCCACATAACAGTGGCTTACTGGCAAAGTTTTGGCATGTCAGACTCTGGCAGCAGCTCCAAAGCAT
>NW_026068053.1:3182116-3193523 GCF_014885135.2 Alexandromys fortis | reverse complement strand
GACCTAAGTTCTTGAAACATTTTAAATGCCACATTCTGAAGGTCTCTGAAATATTTGAAGAATACCTATCTAACTGAAATATATCTCTATACATATAGAAAATCTAACATGACTACAAGCTTGACTATTATAGATGATTATCTATCAATCTATATTTCTTAAATGAACTACACAATCACAGCACCTTAATCAAGAGCAGAAATATACATATAACAATATTGACCTTAAATTTGTATCAATAAACCAAGATCTATACAAATGTAACATATCAATCTCTATAGCATATCCCCCTATAAATGTAAAGAAGCATTTACAAACAACATTTGGGAATATGGATGTAGTTTTGTCCATACTGCTTCCTGCTGTATGGGGGCATTGTTAATCAGGTCTTTTATGGTGTATCCTGTATGCTAGGTTCATCTCAGTCAGCAGCTGGTCAAAGTAATTTTTTGAGGGTGTTCACAGTGACCTTTCAGGAGATCGTGTTCCATCCAACCATATTGATCTGGAAGCAATCCACAGGTTCTCATTCTCTGTGTAAACAAAAGAAGAACCTCTTTTCCAAAGCAACATATCCTTAGACCCAAATTTGGAAGTCATGATACCTTTATAATATATATTTTTACTTAGCTTAGCAGCCCACACAATGAAATGTCTCTCTGTACTTAGCTTCTTCACAGTCAAAAAAATTCAAAGATAACACAATAATATACATAATCCAGACTCTCTGTGAATTTTCCATTTTTACATGGCTTATTTTTCTTTACTCCTTTCAATCTATGACTATTTGTACTCTGTCCCTTTAAAGACTTTACCCTTTTTAAAACAGTTTATTTCTTTTTATAACTGTCTATATTCTTTTTCTTCTCTCTTTCAAGACTACATATCTTTATTCAACAATGTGACCCATTTAGAAGTATTTTATGTCTGAATATGTCCTACTGTGTATCTGTAATTCTTTACTCTCCAGGAGCACTTTTTAAAGTGCTAAGTGCTTCTTAAAATCTTAAGCTTAATCATTGCTAGGGGTAATATGGCAGTGCCTGCTTGCCCTGCCCAGTCCAGCATGGCAGATTACTCACCCCTCTGTGCCATGTGCGCTGCCCCACTTCTTGGCACACAGCCAGTCCATGCCACCATGGACTGTATTAATTGAATCACTGCTTGGTTTCATTAGCTCTAGCTTCTTATTGGCTAACTCTTACATATTAATTTAACCCATTTCTATTAATCTGTGCATGGTCACGTGAGAGTGGCTTACTGGCAAAGTTTCGGCATGTTTGACTCTGGTGGTAGCTCCATGGCATCTCCTCCACCTTTCTTCTCCAAGAATTCAGTCCAGTTTTCCCTGTCAACCTACATTCTGCCCTATCAACAGGCCAAGGCAGTTTCTTTAGTCATTAACCAATAAAAGCAACACATAGGCAGAAGGACCTCCCACAACATTTCTCTTTCTCCTCCTCCTTTTTCTCCTCCTCCTCTTCTTCTTCCCCTCTCTATTTCTCATACTGGATACTAGATAGCTGTGTAGCCAAAGTTCAAAGCTGACTTTCAACTCATTGCGGTCCTTGGCCTCTTGATGCTGATGTTAAACTTGTGAGTTACCATACCAGGCATAATTATGCATTTATTGTCATTCAAAAACCTTGGTTGCAGTGAAATCCTCCCTTCTGTATATCTACCTAACATCATTTCATGGCTTATAAGTGCTTCTTTAGGTCATACATCCCTTCTTCTAGTCTCAGAGTTCATGTTACTCCTCTGTGTTGCTTTCCCAAATTCTTTCATGCCTAGAGGATTGAAAACTATCCTCAGGATTAATGGTTCACTAGAAGTAATTATGAATTCCTGAAAGGTCACTTTATTAGTGGTTATAATTTATTGCGGTTATAAGATAGAGATTACATTAAGTGAAAGTAATCACCCATTGGAATGAAGTCTGAAAGAAACCATTGGGCAGCCTCTTGCAGGGCTGTCATATGGATGCATTGATTTCTGCCAGGATTAAAGTGTAACACTGCAAAGTATGTGCAGCTAAGGAAGCACATGTGATTATTGATACACATTTCTCATGTGGTTCTGTCACATAGGTGTGATACACTTGAGCTACTCAGACCCTGGCAAAAGCAAATATAATTGACAGTGTTAACACAAACTAGCTGATCAGATAAGAGCTGTATGGACCAGACCATAGACCTGCAAAAATATTCTTATTAGGCAAAATATTCCCATGACTGAGAGCACATTCCTCAGGATTCACTCAGGGACAATTCTGAAACATGCACTTTTTCTGTGTGTGTGTGTGTGTGTGGGAGGATATGTATTGTTAGCTTGTTGTGTGAGTCTTTCTCATGTAGACTACATCCACAGCCTCTTGTAAAGGCCCCCTTATTCAAACCATCATATTTTCCCAAGTGTCTACATTTAGGATAACATTTATGTGATATACACAAGAACACATCAGCATGAAGATATGGAGGATTTGGGGGCAATGGTAGGAGGTAGGAAAAGTTTTAAATCAAGAAAGAAGGATCTTATAAAGACATCACACATAGTGACTGTATTTTCATAGTAATCTTGATCACTCACTTCTTGCTTGATGTACTCTGTGATTAACAAGTGCAAAATCTACATAGCATAGCAAGAAGCTTATGGTGAGCTAAATTTTATGTTCATATTATATCCCAAGGAGGTTTAACTACATCTTCTTGTACATTGGACTATTTGTATGAGTCTTTTTTTGTGACTTATCTATACAGGTGGTTTAAATTAACAGCAGCCTCAATGTTATACCATATTGGAACATGTCAATGCTTTGATTCAATTTCCATACAGAACAAATAAGCATTACAAACACATTTGAGATGTCTTCCAAACAAATCTGATCCCCTCTCACGTATCAAATACCACTGTGAGCAGGAAGCATTACTCCAAGCCATGATTTAATTATTTTTGGGTTTAAAGTCAGTTGGGGACAAAGCCAATTATCCTGCCTTTCTTAGTCTTATACTGAGACTTGTTTCTATTGTGTGCTCTTATGTAGCAGGATGTACATCTCCCACAGAGAGGAGTTAGACATAATCCTGAATAGCTGCTATGCCTGCTAAGTGTACTATGGTTTATATAATTATTATTTATATCCTATGTCTCTATCATCTATTATCTTTCATCTACCATTTTAAATCATTTATCTATTTACCATATATCTATCATCTAAGTCCTATCATTTATCACTCATCTGTCCCTCATCTATAAGCATATCATCTCTCATCAAATGTCAGCCCATCATTATCTCTCTTTTCAATGTCTATTATCCATGTATCTATCCATCTATATTTATCTATATTTTCCATAGAGTATCTATCTATCTATCTATCTATCTATCTATCTATCTATCTATCTATCTATCTACCTATCTATCTATCTATCTATCTATCTATCTATCTCATTTATCATTATCAATTATCCACCTATTATCTTTCTATCAATTCTAGTTTGTTTGAGATGATGGAAGTCAGTATTTATTAATTTAAATTACAATTACCATGGAGGATTACCAAAACTTAGAGGTATGTAAGATTCCTTGCATTTCAGAAGCTAGTGTAGATGGTCACTTTTCGAGAGATATTTAAACCATCTTTAGTCTGCATTTTTGTTTTTATGGCTATTGTTTGGAGACAGGGTTTGATGAAATACAGGCTGCACTGAAACTTGCTATGTAGTTGAAGATGACTTTGAACTTTTAATCCTCTTACCTTCACCTCACAGGTATTAGGATTATGGGCATTTGCCATAATGCCGGGTTTGTTTTTAGTCTTGATTCAAACAGTGTAGAGCTCAGCAGTTTTATGTAACATATCTGACATTAGCTGTATCACTCATAACTCAGCCTGACCACTGCACTGAAGCCTCACCATATTCACAGGCTGGCTTCTAGCCTTGTCTCCCTCCAGCAAAAAAAGTTCTTCCAACTTGTTTGTTTTGGTTAAGATATCATTTTCTTCTGAATACTACTCCCAGTGAATAGTGAATTACACCAATTCCATGATGTCTAGCTGGTACTTATTTCCTTTAAAACACTTACTTTCTTGTAGATCAATATTGTGTGTTAATAATTGACCAAGTTTGCTATTTCTACTGCGTATAGGGGCTGAGTGAAGTAAGGACATGTGATTTGTATCAGAAGATGTTGATTCCTTCAGGCTGGGGTTAGATGAATGACAAGCACACCAGGATAGAATCTACTTTGAACATGTTTTATGACCTCTATAGGATTCTTTATTTCAGGGTTTGGTTCCTTACTATTAGAGACTCAGATCCAGCATAAAAAAGAAACACTACTGCTTTATTCTAATCCAAAACTTACTGGCTTTAATGCTTTTTGTTGTGGTTCTGCTTAATATTTTCCACTCATAAAAGCAAAGGTAATATGCATATGTCCAGAGCATAATGTGGCCTGTCAATCATGTAGCTTCTACATTTTTAGCATTAGTGTTAGAGACCTTTCTAATATCTGGTCATGGAGATCTAGAGATGTGTAGTTCTCACTCTCTTGCATGGTCTGATGGGGAGTAATTTTGGAAATATCTTCCCAAATGCTATTTTATAGTAGATGTAACTTGAAATGCTGTTCAAAAATACTGGCATGTTACTAGAGTTAAAAATCAATCATCAACAAACTGTCCAGTTTATCATTGCATTGTATGAACAAATGTTCTCCCAGAGCAGTGCTACCCCTGTTTGCCATCTGTCAACAGACCTTGCCAGGTTCTGAAGGCAGAGGAGTTCTTGGCGAATGCTGTTATTCAGCAGTATCCTTAGAGATTGAAACATTCCATCCTGCTTGCAAGCTCCTTAAGGCACAATGCAAACAACTTGAAACAGCATGAGAAAGTCTCTGAAACTGACCATATTCACTAGCCCCCAACAAAGCAAGTAAGCAAGCAAGCAACCAACGAACCAACCAACCAACCAAGTAACCAACCAGTAACCAACCAACCAACAAAACAGGAGTAAGCAATAAAGACTGCTGAACCAATCCCATTTAGTCAGTCATCCTCACACTAAGCCATGCTTACATTTAGATCAGATCAGCTGCCCAGAATTGGTGCAGACCATATGAGTCACTTGAAAAGGACATTCTTTATCCTGTTGAGCTGTCTGTAGGCTGTGCAGTGAGCTTCAGCTTCCCTGCTTTTGTGAACTGTCATCTGTGCTGTGATGAGCTTCGGTGATGCATCTGTTTCTGAGTAATTTCTGCCCCTCTAAATAATCCCTAATTCATATTTCTATTAGCAACCTCAATCAAACTCATTGGTTTACAAAGTTGGATTTTGGTAGTACTTTAGTCTGTTGTGTACTTGTTCTAGTTAGGGTTACCGCTGTGATGAAAAACCATAACTAAACCAAGTTGGGAAGGCAAGATTTGGCTTACTCTGACACATTATTCTTCATCATCAAAGGAAGTCAGGACAGGAACTCAAAGAGGGCGGGCCTCTGGAAGCTAGAGATGATGTAAAGGCCACCAAAGAGTGATTGACTCACTATGGGAGAGCCAGAATGTTTTGAAAATCTATGGAGTAAAATTTTTCCAAACTCATGTCTAATATACTCTCCACCCCTTCCTGAGTTATGAACAAGGAGTAGAGAGTATATTAGACAAGAGTTTGTAATAAACCTCAATTCTCTTTTTACAATTATTACTTTAAAAAGGTTACTTAACAAGTTTAATCTAAATATACACTTATTTATCTCATAAAATAGAGAGCTTTCAGAGGCTCTATTCTCTGCTGTAGGAAAAGGTATTGTCTATTATGTTTATCACTTCTACCATCTCCTTGTATTTTGGATATTCAGAGGAGGCACTTAGAGGAATAAGGGAAAAGAACATTTCAAAACTGGTCCCTTTGTGTTCTGGGGGTGAGGGTCTCATGTCATAAACTCTGCTGTTTAATTATTGAGCAATTTGGACGTCCTTTCAGACTAAGTTCCAAAATACAGTCGTCACATCCCTGCTTATCTCATGGTTTTCTAGCCCTCTTGCTTTCTGAACACTTTCAGTTTGCCCTGTTGTAGGAAGAGGCTGCTAGTTCGTACCTGGCCACCCTCTGCTTGTTTGTTCCTGGGCCACCCAGAATCCTGAAATAACCACAGAAACTGCATCATTTAAATCACTGCTTGTCCAATTACTTAAGCGTATTGCTAGCTAGCTCTTACATCTAGAATTAACCCATCTCCATTATTTTATATTTTACACAAGGCTCATGGCCGACCGACAAGGTTTCACCATGTTTTCTCTGATAGTAGTTCCATGGCTTCTCCCTGACTCTACCTTCTTCCTTCCAACATTCAGTTCAGTTTTCCCCACTTATCTCTGTTCTACCCTGTCAGGCAAAGCCAGTTTTCTTTATTCATTAGTGGTAATCACAGCAAACAGAGGGGAATTCCACATCACCCTGTGACCTCTTACTATGTGGTTACTTGATACCCTGGCACCTTTCTGGGGAGATATTTGCAGTGATAGCCATTTTTTGCTGCCCCTTTGGCACCACTTGGATTGTAAGAGAAGCATCTTGTCATCCATACAGAGGCAGTTCCAATGGTGTCCCCTTTACTCTCTCTTCTTGTTCTGCTCTGGAATATGTTGTCTTTTCAGAACTTCTAAACAAGGGGACTGGTGAGTGAGTCTGTTTGTCTTCCTCCAGAGCACACGCACCAAATTTGTTGCTTTTTGGTTTGAGGACATATCTGGGAATATGTCATCATCTCAGTCTCAAGCATTTCCCTACAGGACATGTGGTAAATCTTAGACCTCAAGTGATGCTATTCAGAGGTTGTGAAATATTTAAGGCTGTCCTTAAGTCATTGGGAGCATTTCTTTATAGGGTATTGTGGGACCTTGGCTCTCTCCCCACTTCATTACAGAAGCAGGCTTCATACAACCATGTGCTTCTGGCATTATGTGCTGCTTTGATTCAGGCTCCAAGCAGTGGGACCAACTCCAGAAGTGCAAGGCCAAGCAAGCCTTTTGTCTGTGTAAATGGACTCGTTCAGGCATGATGTCACAGCTGTTAGAGGTTGACTTAAACAGATAGCTAACTTCTGTAGTTCTACAAAGATATAAGCTGCAAGATCGGGCTACTTCCCTACTTCACTTTTTAGTCTTCTGAGCACTCCTCTTGATGCCCAGCCATCTTACTCTTTCCCTTTGTGCTGACCTGTCTGTCATTCTGTTTAATCCCAGGGTCCTACTCCTATTTATCATTTTCCAGTCTTCTCCCAAGGCCACATACTCTGCCTTTAGGACATAAATGCTATTTCTGTTTGTGGTTGAGACCTCACAACATCTTGTTAGGCAAGATGTAGCTGAAAGCATCAGTTGGAACAACTTAACCAACTGGTTTTTTGCAGGATGATAGTCCCCCATGAATGAGCTATTTAAAATCACATACATCTAGCTTGTTCTTATTCTGTAGGCAGGGAAGGAGAACTGAGGGAAGAATGTTAAGCTCCCTTTAATCTGAGTATCAGATATTGACATTTATAACTAATTTACAAAATTGAGATATTATTGTATTTGAAAGAAACAAAACAAGCCTATATTTCTTCCAGCATCCTTGGAAATGTCAGGTGAGATATCCATTTAAGAGTTCTTTTTCTCTACCTTAGTTGCTGCAATCTTTTTGTGTGCTCATTATGGACTAATCTGTAAACCTATCCCTAAAAATAATTAGATTTCAGTCATTTTCATTTTTATCACTGAGTATTTATAATTTCAAGAAGGAAAGTGCAGGATTCAAAGGCCCCAGTCATGCCGTCCTCTACAACTTAATTTCACAACTTGCTTTCTGTAACCATGGCAACCAAAGATGTACATCTGAATCTGGGGATTTTTCCCATAGAAATTGGGTATAACAAGGAAATCTTATCTTTGTTTTCAATACCTGTAGAAGTTTTGGGTTGACCTATCCATTATATTCTGATTATTATAAGGCAGATGCAATAAGGTCCAAAGAGCATTGAAAAGAATATTTTGGGAAGCAGGGCCTAGGAAACTGTCTACATCACTCAGGTAAAAGCATTTTGGCCTAAATAAAATGTTATGGAGCTCACTGATAGTCCCAAATAATAGCTTCAATTTTCACATTTGCTTTCAAAATTTCTGTGAAAAATAGCTCATTTTCGTTGTGGTCAGAGTGTCCTGCAGAATGTTTTACAGAGTTTGCCAAAGTGATTAGGCATTTAAATACAAGACAATGATTTTCTATACAATACAAACTTTGGGGCAGCTGCCATAGTGTCTTGTTCCTTATTAATTTTTCATTTAGTAACACCCAGTGCCCCCTCTATAGTTTGTACTTACATTGGTTTGAAAGAAAATGGGCCCTCAAAGAGAGTGGCACTATTAGAAGGTGTGGCTATGTTGGAGTGAATGTGGCCTTATTGAAGGAATGTGTCACTGGGGTTGCACCATGATTATAACAGAATAAACTTCTGAAAATTGAAGCCATCCAATAAAATGTTTTTTCCTCATAGGAATTGCAATGGCCTTAGTATCTCTTCACAGCAATAATAATCCTAAGTCAATTCTTCATAAATATTTGTTGAACGGAAACAGACTTATTTATTAAAAATAAAGCTCTAGATTATCTCTACATTTTATTACATGTAACATAATAGAATTGTTATTATTATTATTATTATTATTATTATTATTAATCTTGGCCTAATGGCCAAAGAGTTAGAGGTAGAGAGATCAAGTCACATTTTAGAGTTAAACAGATAATAAATGGTAGATCTGGAATTCTGAGCCTAGAGCTTTTGCTCTGATCCATTATGGTGATCTTTCATTCTTCACCTTGGTCCCAAGGACCTACTCATACCTTCTTGTTACACCTCAGGATAGATGTATATACATAATAATGAAAATGATATTTTCCAAGTCCCAACTGATGCATCTACAATATGTTTCCTAAACTGGCTCAGAGAACAGTTAAAAAGCAGAATGGTCAGAAAGCCCATAAGAGTCAGAAGATCAGGGAGTTTTTTGTGAGATTGTGTTTCCTACTAGTATCAGAACTACACTCATAAAGTCTCACCAACATGACTGCCTAATCATGAGCTGAAGAAAGATATCAATAATAGACATGCCAAAGTAGATGGGCAGAAGACCGTGGGGTTTCAACACTATACAAAGAATTACAGGCAACTCAGAATGCTAGGAGTCGGAGAAATAGTTTTCCCGAAAATGTACACTATTTGGTTCTGATACCAAATGGTCAGCCCAGAAAACATACACACATATAATATTATACAGACTGAGCAGATTGTCTATAGGAACATACAGACAGACAGACAGACAGACAGACACACACACACACAGTAAAAGTTAATGAAAATGAGCTTATATATAAATATGTCTTTCTCTTTCAAAGATATATACATATGAGAGTTTGGAGGGAGATAAGGGAAGAATAAGAAAAACATCTTCTACCGATACTGTTATTACACTATAACCTCAAAAATAAAAGAAATAATAAAAAGAAAATAAGTCTAAATAGCAGGCATTTATTATTTGAGCTTAATTTTATTTTTCATTTTTATCTACAACCTAATTCGGTTAAAAATTTGTGAAGCAAAAATGCAGCATCTATCAAAGCACACTGACGTTTGTGCAATTTCCAATAGAAAGGCTTTATTTCCAACTTCTTTTGGGACAAGAAATCAACTTAGAAACCAAACTGTTTCAATATGATCTCCTCTGGGAGTGTTTTCTAAGTTTCCATTTGTGCATTCTGTTATGGATAGTAGATTTTCTTGGGAGAGAGAGAAGGAATCAGTCCTAGGGCTCTAGTCTGCTCCCTGGAAAGGGTCCCTGGATGACTGAAGCTGCCTGCGGTTCATTCCTTTAAAGCTCCCATATGTAAGAATTCCTCTGTCATCTTGATCTGGCAGAACTCTGTGCCCTAGAGCTGATTTTACATTTTCAAGAGTGTTTACTTTTAAATGAGAAAGCTGTCAGAGCTGCTCCTGAACTCTTTTCTCACCGACTCTCCACATTTCTCTAGGTTTCTTCACTGGGGCTCAGCAGTCTAAAAGTGGTTGTTACAGTGCCTAAGCATACAATTCCATAAAATTAATACAGTGCAGTTGGGTTACGGGGTGCATGCCTTTAATCATAACACTAGGAGACAGAGGCAGGAGGACCTCTGAGCTCACAGCCAGCCTGGTCTATGGAGTGAGCTCCAGAAGAGCCAAGGCTACACAGAGGAGCCCTGTCTTGAAAAACCAAAAAGAAAAATTAATATAGTATAAAAGATAAATAGTAATTCACTCAGGGCTCAAAATCTTTGACTTTTGAGTCTGGATAAAGTCTAAGCCTCTAATAGACACTTTCTCACTTCTATAGTTTTTAAATATGGTACAATTATAGACATTTTGCAAAACCATAAAACAGTAAAGAAGTCTAGTTAGTCCTTTGCATGTGTCAACCCTTCTACATGCTACAGTACACATCCCTGATTTTAAAAATGTAAAAGAAGAAATGAACACACTTAGGGTAGCTGGAAGACAGAGGACACAGAAAGGACTCTAAAGGGTTGGAGGCAGGGGAAGAGACAGAAGTAGACTTTGACACAAGTAAACTGGGGAATAGAAGAAATATTTAAAAATAAGAAAAATGCCAACCTCAGTAATCTTAGGAATGTAGTACATTCTGTTGATTATGGAGCCAATTTTATAGCTGAACCTCTTGGTGCACCAGATTTGAGTTCCTTTTTCAAATATTCCAGTGACAATCCAATTATGTGGTCCTAAAACAACCCCAAATGACATCATTATCCTTTATACTTGCCATGAAAGGACCAGGTACTATCATTTATGCAATTCAAGTATAAGCTTTAGTCCATTCATTCATCACTCAGGACATATGTACTAACTTCCTAGTTCAAATACACGAGCAATTGAAGAAGCAAGAGGTGTATTATGAGATTGTAAATCTGCTATGAAAGAATAGCTACTACACTTTTAGATATCCAAAACTGCTTAGTGAATAGCTTCATGTTCACTTAAATCTGACTCAAATCTATACAAAGATCATCTTTGCACAATTTCTGACTTTATAGATCAAAGCTCCTTTCTCCTTTACTCTTATGCTCAAAAGTAAGTTATAATATTTTTATTGCGATTCAATCCTCAGATACAGGGCCATCTCTGGGGTGCTTCCTACTCAGGTTCCTGTTTGCCAAGTATGTGAGAGTATCAAGACACAGATGGGAGTGACAAGGAATAAGCAATGCAGAATTCAGAGAGAGAGAGAGAGAGAGAGAGAGAGAGAGAGAGAGAGAGAGAGAAAGCATGACCATGGATGAGGTGTTGAAATAGGAGCCTGGGATAGTTAGCTAAGTTC
>NW_026068053.1:3173157-3175535 GCF_014885135.2 Alexandromys fortis | reverse complement strand
CACAAAGATAGACATTTACTCAGAGTAAAGGTCTGGGAAAATGTTTTTCAAACAAATGGACCTAAGAAACAAGCAGGTGTGGCCATACTAATTTTTAACAAATCTGACCTCAAACTAAAATCAATCAGAAGAGATAGAGATGGTCATTTTATACTCATAACAGGAACAATTCATCAAGATTAAGTCTCAATCCTGAATATCTATGCCCCTAATATAATAGCACCCACTTATGTTAAAGAATCATTACTAGAACTCAAGGCAGACATCAAACCACACACACACACTAATATTAGGAGAATTCAACACACCTCTCTCTCCAATTGACAGGTCAATCAGACCGAAGCCTAATAGAGAAATAAGAGAATTAATGGAGGTAATGAAGCAAATGGACTTAACAGACATCTATAGGACATTCCACTCAAATAGGAAAGAATATACCTTCTTCTCTGCAGCTCATGGAACCTTCTCAAAAATTGACCACATACTTGGTAACAAAGCACACCTCAACAGATACAAAAAAAATTTAGTGACCACCTGTGTTTTATCAGATCAGCATGGATTAAAGTTAGAATTCAACATTGAGGCCACCACCAGAAAGCTGACAAACTCATGGAAAGTGAACAGTCAACTGCTGAACCACACCTGGGTCAAGGAAGAAATAAAGACAGAAATTAAAGTCTTCCTTGAATTTAATGAAAATAAAGAGACAGCATACTCAAACCTATGGGACACTATGTTCTTTTTTTTTAAATTCATTAAAGATTTCTGTCTCTTCCCTGTGACCGCCTCCCATTTCCTTCCCCACCCCCAATCAAGTCCCCCTTCCCTCATCAGCCCAAAGAGCAATCAGGGTTCCCTGCCCTGTGGGAAGTCCAAGAACCACCCACCTCCATCCAGGTCTAATAAGGTGAGCATCCAAACAGCCTAGGCTCCCACAAAGCCAGTACGTGCAGTAGGATCAAAATCCCATTGCCATTGATCTTTAGTTCTCAGTAGTCCTCATTGTCTGCTATGTTCAGCGAGTCTGNGAGAGAGAGAAAGCATGACCATGGATGAGGAAAGACACTGGGATAGTTAGCTAAGTTCTTTGTGAGTTATCTACCTCTTATTAGGTCTGTGGCTTGCAAATACTTCTTTCCAATAAGATCTTCTTACTCTGTACTCTTACCCCTTATTCATTTCTTTGGATATGTAGGAGCTTTTCATTTTGATGTATACATTAGTTATGCTCTCTAAAGGAACAGAATTGATAAAATGAATATATACCTTAAAAGAGGATTTGTCCCTACCCCCTTCACTCCCCGGTCATTCAGCAGGAGCTGCTCCCCTCTGCTGGGGCCTCTCTCTCCCTAACCCATCCTAGTTTGCACCCAGGAACCACCTCCCTTCTTCCTCCCTTCTGCGGGGCCACGGGATCTGCCAGCTCAGCCTGTTTGGGCACTGGGAAGGGGTGCTGAAGGCAGCGGGGCCAGAGGGAATTGCTTTGCTTCAATAGCCTGTCTGCAGCAAGGTAGGCCCTTTGTTAGCGAGGTTCCTGGCCACCAAGGGAACCTGATCCTCTTCCTTAAGATCCATAGGATAGCATTTGAAAGAAGAGGTGGGCAGGCGCCAAGGCAAGAATTCCTCCACCAATCTGAAAAACAACATGAAAACACCAGAACCCAGTGATCAGGCAACAGAAGGTCTTGAACACCCTAATCTAGAAGAAGGGGAAAAAATTGACATTATGAAAGTGATAGAGTCCCTTAAACAGCATGTAAAAAACACCCTTATTGACATGGATGAGAAGTATAACAAAAAGTTTGAAGAAATGAATAAATATGTAAATGATACCCTGGAAAACAAAGAAAAAACAATCAAACAGTAATGGAAATAGTTCAAGAATTGAAAACTGAAATGGAGGCAAGGAAGAAAACACAAATCGAGTGCTGACTGGATATGGAAAATCAAGGGCAATGAACAGAGACTACAGACACAAGCATAACTAATAGAATACAAGAGATAGAAGAAAGAATGTCAGACTCTGAAGACACCATTGAGAAAATAAACACACTGATCAAAGAAAAGAGCAAATCCAAGAAATTCTTATCACAAAACATTCAGGAAATATGGGACACAATAAAAAGATCAAACCTAAGAATAATAGGGATAGAAGAAGGAGAAGGATTACAGCTCAAAGCCCAGAAAATTTATTTAACAAATTTATGGAAGAAAACTTTCCTAACATAAAGAAAGATATTTCTATGAATATTCAAGAAGCATACAGAACACCAAATAGACTGGATCAAAAAAAAAATCCCCCGCCATATAATAATCAAAACACAAAACATACAGATTAAAGAAAGAATATTAACAGCTGCAAAGGAAAAAGGCCAAGT
>NW_026068053.1:3161486-3167504 GCF_014885135.2 Alexandromys fortis | reverse complement strand
AAAAAAAAGATTTAATACCCCCTCCCCCCCAAAAAAGATGATTTGTTAGGCTGGCTTCCAGGATGCTGTCTGGGTAGCTCTAAAGCAGTCTCTCATACTGGAGAGGCCGAGCATCTGAAAGTTGCTTAGTCCAGGAGGTTGGTTATCTCAGCCTTCCAATCCTGGGAATGAAGGCCCTAGGACTCTGGAAAGCTTGTGGTCTTCAGTCTGTTTCAACATTAGCTGAGGAATACCATAGGAGAGATGGACTTATCAGCAAGAATGTGAACAAGCAGGCAAAAGGCAATTTTTGCTTCCTCTGTGTCCTTTAATCTGAGCTGTCACCAGAATGTGTTCCCTGCATAAAGCAGGCCTTCCTGCTTCAAACAATCTACTGAAGAAAATCCTTCGCAGGGCTTCAAATCAGCTCACATTTAGTCTATTCCAGATCTAGTCAAGTTGACAAGCAAGATTATTCATCACAATGCAATTCTATTGCATATCTTCCTCTTACTGCTGTGCTTTTGAAATCAAATTTAAACAATAACTGCCTAGACCAGCATTATGTAGTAACTCCGCCTACCACTGTGTATGTTTTATTTCGGGAGAGTCTCAGTTTCAAGCCTTATATTTGTTGTTCTGAGACTGGATTAATTTGCTTAGTATGTTTATCTCCAGTTGTATTATTTTTTCCTCAAACAACATAACTTCATTCTTCGTGTCTTAAACAATTCCTTGATGTATTCATATACTTTCCTTTTCAACTCTCTATTGGTAGACACCTAAACTGCTTCCATAGCTAGTGTGAACAGTGCTGAAAGAAAGTACTATGAAATGCTCCCTTGGAGTTTTGGGTAAAAACACAGAAAAGGTATGCATAATTAGGTTCTTGGTAATTCTACTTTCAGGTTTTTGAGGAACCCCCATACAAGGTACACTAACTCACACCCCTACCAGCTGTTTATAACACTGCCCTTTTGTCCATATCCTCATCAGTATACCATTTGTTTTCTTAATGGCTGCCATTCTGACCACAGTAAAATAAAATCCTAATGTCATTTTAATTTACATTTCTCCAATGACTAGTGATGTGGAATATGTTTTCATGTGTCTAATATCATTAGTATTTTTTTAATCTTTTGAGAACATTTGTTATTCAATGACGTCTTTACTGGTCTACATGTTTCTGGTAGTTGATGGGTTCTATTTTATGCTAGTATAATGCTGTTTCAATCACTACTGCTTTGCAACACATAGTTTCAAATCTGATAGTGTAGTACTCCAGATTTGTTCTTTTTGCAACATAATTACATTAGTATCATGTGTTGACCGAGGTTTCTGTCCTGCCCAGTTCCCACAGTCATTAAGTCCCTAAAAAATCACACAGAAGTCTACATTAATTGTAAACTGATTGGCCTAGTATCTCAGGCTTCTTATTAACTTTTATAACTTATATTAGTCCATAATTATCATTTGTGTTAGCCATTTGGCTCAGTACCTTATTCGGCGAGGCAGTCACATCTTGCTTCCTCTGTGTCTGGGTCACAACTACAAACTGAAACTTCCCTTTTCCCAGAATTCTCATTGCCCCACCTTTACTGTCTGGTCACTGTTATCCCGCCTCTACTTCCTGCCTGGATACTGGCCAGTCAGCATTTTATTAAAAATGATACAAGTGTCACGATAAAAGACCATTGTCCTACAATAGTCATATGTATGTATCTGTGGTAAATTGTAGAACTTTTAATTTATCTGTGAAATGTGGCTTTCAAATTTTTGATAGGATTACACCAGACCTATAGATCACTTTGAATAGTATTGACATTTTACAATATTAATAGCTCCAAACCAGAAGCACAAATGTCTTTGTATTTAATTGCTTCTTTTCTGTGTTCTTTTATTAATGTTTTACAGTCTCCAGTTACATCTTTTCCACCATCTTGGCTAAGTTTATTCCTAAGTATTTTATTTTTGCTGGTATTATAAATTGAATTGTTTTTATTTCCTTATTAAAAAAAGTTTATTTTAGTGTAAAAAGGATACACTCATTTAGACATGTTAATTTTTGTGTCTTACATATTTATAGAATACGTTGGTCAGTTCTAGTAATGTTTAGTGGGAACTACAGTCTTTTCTCTGTCAAGATCAAGCCATCTATAAACAAGGACAGCTATCCTTTACCTCTGATTTCAGACTGCTGTGGCCAGTTGGGAGAGGCTAAGTTGCCATCTTATTCTTGCTCCAGCACTGGGTGATGGCGATGGCACCATATCAATTGGCTAAGTGAAGAAGGTACATGTCATATGCATTTCTATGTGCTTTATGGGTCTTCATTTCTGTTTATTTTGTTATTTTCTAATTTTTCTCTGTCCTGTTTGCACCACTGAGTATATCATTCTTTTTTGGTAGGGGTTTCAGTTCCTTTCAAAGCAGACAACATTCTCCACACTCCTCAGTGTCATTGCCCCCAAAACACCTGCTGGGATCAGCAGCTTGTGGGTCGCCCAGTTCTTCTTCTTTAACATGGGCCACTGCAGGTGAAAGCCTTAGAGACTGCCATGCCACTGCATGTCAGGAGCATTGCCTCAGTTGTCCCATGAAAATGCTCCTGACTTCTTAAATGTTTTTCTTGTACTCTTAGTTCCTTTTCCTCTGCTTTTCTGGGTGAGTCTAGTGTCTAGCAGACTGACACATGATAAGGCACAGTAAATACACATTGGGCGAATATAGAAGTTAATATTCTCATGGTTTTGCAATCAAACTTTGCTGAAACTAGGAACTAGAATGAGAATGTTCTCTCTAGATAGATAGAAAAGCATCCTGTAATGTAATGTAATAACAAGAGATGTTTATTAGTATTTGTACAGTAGGTACCACTGATGGGCTCTGAACTCTTCTAGGCAGGTTGCTAAGACAACACCCAAATCTCATCCAGATGGTCTGACTTCTGCGACCAGTTTTGGTTCCTGTCCTCTTAGTTTGCTTCCCTCCAAAATTATAAGCCAAAGCCTTTAGGGGGAGGGGAATGTTCAGCCTAAAAAAGAAAAACATTCCAAAAAAATTGAAACCGAGTGACAAATAAACAGGGGTCTGTCACTACTAAAGCCAGTGTCATGTAACACAGGTGGTTCTTCATGAAGTCAGAGAGATGCTGTTTACAACTACTGTGTATGAGACTAGAACTGGGCATAGAGAAGAACAGGCAAGTAAAGAGGCAAGCAATTTTTCTGACTTCCTCCTGGTTCACCGTCATTGCAGGTGTTTTGAGTTATACTAGCTCCCTCTGATGTCTCTTGAAACTTCCTTGCAGGTCCAGTGTAGCCAGCAGGCATGTGCTGGGGCTGGTTGGGCCTTTGCTCACATAGCCACCATCTCCAGGATTCTTCATGGCGTCTTGTGGGTTGGAGTTAGTATATGAAATTACTTCCCTTTGTACTAATGGACTTCCTGTTGAAATATCTCACAGGACAGTCCTGCTTGCAGAACTTATTATTAAGTTCTCTCATTACATCAGAATATCATAATTACACGTTCATTTTCAGACACTGTCCATGTTAGAAATAGAACTTTCCACAAGCAATGTTCCCAGTTCTCCCCTTTGATTATATCATTCTTCAGCTATTTCTCCTCTATCCTTTTGGACAAAAAAAAAAATTGCTACTATTCATATTTTTCCGTTACATGAGAAGCTGATTTTTCTCTTTTCACTTTCAATTTTTTGTTTGTCTTTTGTGTTTTATCACTTTAATTTTGGTGAGCCTAGATGTACTCGTCTTTGTACATTTTTGTAAAATCTTTGTATTTATCTTCTTTGGATTTCCTTAAGTTTCTCAGCTGCCTATGGTACTCCATCATAGTTCAGATGTTGAAGGTCATTATACATGCAAATATTTTACAGGCTCCTTTATCTTTCTTCTTTTCCTAGCATTCCCATTGAACATGCTGACATATTCCACCGCTCCACCTTGGGTCTCTGAGACTATGTTTATTATTCCTGCTTGTGTACTTTTCTTGGACCAGGTTTAACACCTTAATTTGGCTGCTAATCCCATCTACTGTATTTTTCATGGTTTCTGTACTTTGAAGTTCTGGAGTTTCCATGTTTAAAATGTCATTTCTATTTCTATCTTGAGACTCCTTACCCATGGGGTCACTGTTAATATCATTTAGTTATTTTAACAGCCTTACTTTGAAATATATTATATACTTAAACCAACATCTGGATCTGTATCTACTCAGAGGTAGTTTTTTATTGGATACTGTCTGTTTCAACTCTATGGCTAGCACTTTTATTTTCTTTCACAATTTTAGATAATTAAACCATGAACACTTAGATGTCCTTGTTTAACAACTAAGTATTTTGACTTATTTTAAATTTTTGTTTTGTGATTTATTCATTTATTTTAATTCTTACCTGTAATTAATTTATTTTAACTCATTTTCTGTGGAATCTATATCATCTGTTATATATCAAACCATCAAATGTGTCTCTTCTGAGCTTATTTATTTTTTCTTTTTAGACTTACTTTATAGATGTTACACCTTTGTGTTCAAAGTCATGTGATCAGCTTATTGGTTATTGGTTGACCAATGAAAGACATTGTTCACATATGTCTATTTGGAAGGCTTCAGGCTCCTCCTGAGCTTCGAAGGACACTCAAAAGTTGACTTTTTCCCCCCCTTTTTCAGTTTGCTAACTCTGCACACTGGCCCTTTTTGGTTTTCTTTCATATACATGTGCTTTGCAGTGCAGAGCTGAATGAAGCTTATCCTGACCTCTTGTCTGTCTCCTGTTGTCACGATCCGGCTGGTCCACCATCGTTCCATCTGTCATCCATAGGCTGTAAGACATAGGCTGTCATCCTATGTCTCTCTAGTGGCTTCTCTGTAATTCTTAGCTTGTCACTTTTGGAAACACCAAGAGATTTGCCTCTTTCCATTTTCTGTTCACCATCCAAATAGAAGTAGCCCCTCTAGGCCAGATCGGTGCTCTCCAAACCCCTCCTCCTCTGGTAGATCTACCATGCTTGCTATTGAGCTGGAAAGCTGGCTGTTCAAACAGCCTGAGTCAGCAATGTCTTGAGTCTGTGTTCATGCCTGAAACGTCAATGTTTTGAAAGCATGGATACTTTCCAATGCATTGTCTGCCCTTGTTCATTTTCCAGATTCTGGATGAATTGTTTTTTGGACAATTTTGATAATCTCTACCCGGTCACTGCTGGAACTCTCTCTCAGCTCAGAATACTTTTGCATGTGGCTGTTTCTGAACTTCCTGTATCACTTTGAGTTTATCTTTTAAAAGAATCAAGAGTTGGTTTTTCCTTTGCAATCTATTGTTAAAAGCAACCCTTTGCTCTTCAGCAAATGAATTAAACTTATTTACATTTATCAACTTTTATGCAGACTATTTTTCATCTTATCCCTGTGATCATGCGTCATGTGCTGTTCTCTGTTCTATAATATTGGGAAAGTCCTGAGTGGATCTCCTGCTGCCTATGAGTTGTGCGTGTCAATTGCTTGAAATGCCATGTAGAAAAGTTAACATATTTTTCTTAGAGATTACTTTTATAATTAAATCTTTATATAAGAAAATATGTTATATTTTCTTAATAGTAAGTTTTGGTTCTACCATGAGCAAGCATCTTTTTCTTTGTCCATCTATGGTATAGCTTAATTTTATTAGCAGTATTTTTTTTAGTGTTTCTACTTATAATGGTAAGTTATGCTTATGAGCACAGAACTTTAGTGATTTGACTGAATAAATACTATGTAAACTATAGGTGAGGTGAGGTAATAAGCTCCTGAACATTTAGGCATTTTCAAAAAATATAAGTTGGATTAATCCAGCAGCATTTGTAATCAAATGTCTTTCAGCACTTCCTGATCCTTCCTCAGCAAACAATTCAAAGACAACACAATAACAAACAGTACCCAGACTCTGTGTATTTTCCACCTTCACATGGCTGTTTTTTTTTTTTTTTTTTTTTTTTTTTTTTTTTTTTTTTTTTTTTTTTTTTTTTTTTTCTTTTTTGTTTTTTT
>NW_026068053.1:3153723-3159864 GCF_014885135.2 Alexandromys fortis | reverse complement strand
AGGGAGGGGGACTTGGTTGGGGGAGGGGGAGGGAAAGGGGAGGCGGTGGTGGGGAAGAGACAGAAATCTTTAATTAATAAATAAATAAATAAATAAATAAATAAATAAATAAAATGAACAGGCATCTAAGAGATGTAAAAAATATGCCGAAATAAAGTATAATATGATAAAGCAAAAACTATCATACTGAAGTTTGACACAGCAAAACAACCCCAAGAGCAGTCACAAGAGTCAGAGACCCACTGTTCAAGAATTCTGTATAAGTACTAAGCTAATGGTTATATTATATATGCAGAGGACCTGGTGCAGGCATATGTAGGCCCTGTGTTTTCTGCTTCAGTCTCTATGACCTCATATGCACCTTGTTTAGTTGATTCAGAAAGCCTTGTTCTCCTGATGTCTTTCATCCCTTACAACCTCAGTGCTCCTTCTCTTCCATGGGGTTTGCTGAGCTCTGAGAGGAGGGATTTGCTGGAGACATCCCACTTAGAGATCTTTATGCACAATGTATGATTTTGGGTCTCTACATCTGTTCCCACCTGCTTTTGTAGGAAACCTTTTCGATGATAACTAAAGAAGGCACTGTTCTATGAGTATAGCAGAATATCATTAGAAATCATTTTATTGAATTTTTTGACCTGTAGTAATTGATATTACACTAGATTTCCACGTTATTTATGGTTCTTTTTGGTTATTTTTGGTTCTTGAATACCCAGGAAGTGTTGGGTGTGTGTTTCTTCTCATGGGTTTTAGATCAATTCAGACATTTGTTGGCTACTCCCATATATTCTATACCAGCATTAGTCCAGTGCATTTTGCATGCAAGACAGATTGTAGGTTTTTTGACTGTCATGGTTACCACATTTCTCTTTCAATAACCTGTAGAGTACCTTCCCTTACCAAAGAGGCCAGAACATAAAGGTAAACACTCCATGTTGGCACAACCTCAACTTCTCCATGTTCAATGAGTCGTGTGGGTGTTGTTCTAAGCAATTGGGTACCCTGACAGTTTGTAGAGAGCAACCTTTTCTGTTACCAGCATGTTGTTTGGAGAATTCTATGGGACCCCTCTTAGTCAATGACTTCATTGAATGTACCCTGGTTCCACCACTTGAAACCTTGCCTGATTATAAGAGATGGCCTTTGAGACTCCATGTCCTCCAATACTGGGAATCCTCATTAGGATCACCTTATAAATTCCAAGAAGATTCCTCTGCACTAGGTTTCCACAATACCGCCAACTGCTCCCCCAGTTTCACTGTTTCTCCCTGCACTCCCTCTCTTCACTCATCTCCCCCCACATCTGCCTGCAGTCTGTCCATAAAAATTTATTTGATTTCCCCATCCCAGGGAGATCTCTGCATCCCCTAGTCCCCTCCTCTTTACCTACTTTCTGGGTCTATGGATTGTAGCTTGCTTATCATTTACTTAATGGCTAATATGAGTATATACCATATTTATCTTCCTGACTCTGGATTACCTCACAGGAATTTTTTCTTTTAGTTACATCCATTTGCTGAAAATTTCATGAAGTCTTTTTTTAACAGCTGAGTAATAGTCCATTGTATAAATGTACAACATTTTCTTTATCCATTCTTCTGCTGAGGTACACTTAGGTTGTTTCCAGTTTCTGGGTATTATAAGGTCATAATAAACATGGTTAAGCAAGTGTCCTTGTGATATCTTTGAGTATATACCCAAGAGTGATATATTTAGATTCTGAGGTAGATTGATTCTAAATTTTATGAGGAACCTCCATAGTGGTTATACAAGTTTGTATTCCCACCAGCAATGGAGGAGTGTTCCTCTTATTCCAGAGCCTCTATGGCATGAACTGTTATTTGTATTATTGATTTAAGACTTTTTAACAGGTTTAATATGGAATCTCAAAGTAGTTTTGATCTGTGTTTCCTTTATGTATAACATATTATTTATTTAAGTGTTTCTCTGCCATTTGAGTTTCTTCTGTAGAGTATTCTCTCTTTGGATGTGTACTTGATTTTTAAATAAGATTATTTGATTTTTGGATATCTAGATTTTGATTTTTTTATATATTTTGGATATTAGTCTTCTATCAGATGTAGAGTTGCTAAAAATATTTTCCCATTCTTTAGTATGTAACTTTGTATGAATGACTTTGTCCTCTGACTTAGAGAAACTTTTCAGTTTCATTAGGTCCCATTCATTAATTGTTTGTCTTAGTGATTATGCTATTCAGGAAGTCTTTTCCAATGCCAATTTATTCAAGGCTATTTGCCATTTTCTCTTCTGTCAGTTTTAACATGTCTGAATTTATGTTTAGGTCTTAGATCCACTTGGGTTTATTTGCATTCTTCTACATACAGACATTCAGTTTGACTAGCACCATTTGTTGAAGATGTTTTTCTATTTTCCATTGTGTATTTCTGGCTTCTTTATAAAAATAAGGTGTTCATATATGTGTGGAATAATTTTTAGGTCTTCAGTTCAATTCCATTGATCAACATACTATTTTTATGCTCCCACCGTGCAGTTTTATTATTATAGTTCTTCAATACATAAAATTGGGAATGATTAGAAAACCAGCTGTTTTCCTTTATTGTTCAGGATTTTCTTAGCTAATCTGGGTTATTTGCTTATCCATATGAAGTCAAGAATTTTTTTTCAATGCCTGTGAAGAATTGTGGTTGGATATTTATGAGATTACATTGAATCAGTAGATTGCTAATAGTAGGATGGCCATTTGTACTATATTGACTATCAATTCATATGAATGTGAGATCTTTTCATCTTCTAACATCTTCAATTTCTTTCTTCAAAGACTTGAAGTTTTTATTATGCAAGTCTTCTTACTTGCTGGGATACAGGTACCACATGATATTTTAGATTGTTTGTGAACTAACGGTTTTAAAGTATATATTTTTTATTCTCTAGATTTACTAGTTATATGTTGTTATGTCTCTCTTTTGTTTCTGATGTTTGTTAATTTGAATTTTTTTTAGTTATTTTGGGTAGGGTTTGTCTATCTTTTGATTTTCTGAGGGATCTAACTCTTTGTTTCTTTGTATTGTTCTCTTTTTTTCTATTTTATTGATGTCATCCCACAGTGATTATTTCTTGTCATCTATTCTTCTTGCATGTGTTTACTTCTTTTTGTTCTATAGTGTTCAGATATAGTGTTAAGTTGCTAGTATGAGCCTTTTCCAGTTCTTTTATGTAGTCACTTTGTACAATAAATTTTTGTCTCAATGTAGCTTTCATCAGGTCTCGTATGGGTATGCTATGTATATTCATTTTCACTAAATTATAGAAAGTCTTTAATTTCTTTATTTCTGACTTGACCCACTATTCATTTAGTAGAGAGCTGTCCAGTTTCCATGAGTTTGTAGGTTTCGGCTATTTCTACTGTTGTGGATATCCAGCTCTAATCAGTGATTGTTTGATAGAAAGCAATGAGTTATTTGAATTATCTTATATCTGCTGTGACTTGTTTTATATCTGAGTATAGGGTCAGTTTTAGAGAACATTTTATGAGGTGCAGAATAGAAAGAATTTTTTTGTGTGTTTGGGTAAAATACATGTTAACTCTGGTATTTTTCAGTTTAATTTTAGTTTGGACGACCTCTCTGTTGGTGAAAGAGGGTATATAAGCCTCCTACTATCAATGTGTGTGTGTGTGTGTGTGTGGGTGGGTGTGGGTGTGTGTGTGTGCGAGAGAGAGAGAGAGAGAGAGAGGGAGAGAGGGAGAGAGGGAGAAAGAGAGAGAATGCTTATTTTACAAATTTGGATGCTTTTGTTTTGGGTTCATAAATCTTAAGAATTGAAATGTCATCATGGTAGGTTTTTTCTTTTCATGAGTCTGTAATGTCATTCCCTATCTCTTTTGGTTAATTTTGTTTTGAAGTATCTTTGTTAGATGTTAAAGTGCCTACACCAGCTTGCTTCTTGGCTCCATTTTCTTAGACAATCTCTTTCAACCTTTTCCCTCAGGTAATGTTTATACATGAAGTTGATGTGTATGTTTCTTGTATGCAGCAGAAGGATGGAACTTGTTTTCACATCCATTACATTAGTCGGTTTATTTTTATTGAGGAATTGAGATAATTGATTCTAAGAGATATTAATGACAAATGATTATTTATTCCTGCTTTTGTTGTTGTTGGTGGTGGTGATGATGCGTGTGAGTGACTGTGTGTGTATGTTTCCCTTCATTTGATTTTGTTGATATACATTTCCTTAGTTTTCATGTGTGTGGTTAATCTTCTTAGGTTGGAGTTTTGTTCTAGCACATTTGTTGAGCTGGATTTGTGGATATATACTGTTTAAATTAGATGTTATCATAGATTATCTTATTTCCTCCATCTGTTATAGTTAAAAGTTTTGTTGGGAATAGTAGTTTGGTCTGGCATCTTTGGTCTCTTAGAGTTTGAAGCACATCTATCCATACCCTTCTAGCTTTTAGAGTCTCTATTGAGAAATTGTGTGTAATTCTAATAAGTCTACCTGTGTATATTACTTGGTCTTTTTCTTTGAAGCTTTTAATATTCTTTATTCTGTATGTACATTGTTTTGTTTATTATGTGGCTAGGAACTTTCTTCTCTATTCCAATTTATTTAGTGTTCTGTTTGCTTCTTGTATATTACTGGCATCTCCTTCTTTTCTGTGATGTTTTTTGAAAACATTTTCTGGGCTTTTTAGATCGATTTCTTCATCTTTTTTTTTAATAGGTGTAATTCTTAGGTTTGATCTTTTTCTGATGTGAGAGTGTCATATATCAATCTGTTGATTTCATTGGTTAAGCAATAAAGGAACTCCTTGGCCCTGATAGGTTAAAAGAGTGTTAAAAGCAATAAAGGAACTCCTTGGCCCTGATAGGTTAAAAGAGCCAAGCAGTGTTCAATTGAATACAGTTTGTGTGTTGTTATTTCGAGCATGAGCTAGCAGGCGGCTGGGGTGTTGGGGACGCAGCCACGCCGCTCCATATTTCAACAGATGGCGCCCAACGTGGGGCTAACTGAATCCACAAAAAGCCTGAGAAAGCTTGGGAAAGAATGGAGTGAAGCATGTTTTCTTGGTAGCAGAAATTTCTTGGGTCTACTCTACTTGCTAGAGGCAAGCAAGCACTCTCATCTAAGAGAGGCTTCCTGACTCAGCTTCAGCTGCAAAACCCTGCAGCTCATTAAGAGGTCCTGCCACGAAACACTTAAACGGCTTTGGTGAAAAGCTGAACGCATGCTTTTCGGTTTTCAGCCGTAGCAGGAAAGAAGCTGCGCTGTTTAAAAATGCTAGCTTTCTGGGCCATCCTGCCAGGGCAAACTCTGACTGTTTGAGGCAGGAGGGCCGGTTACAGAGAGAGGACTTAAGTGTTGTCTGTTGTAGCTCGCAGGCTGGCAGGGACCTTGAAATGTCATAGAGTTGTGGCAGTACACATGGCTACAGCCTATGTATCTCCACCATGAGGCTGGAAAGCTAAGGAATGGACTGATCTACCTGGCAAAGCCACGGCTTTAATCCTACTCATATTGCTCAGTAATTTAAAGGCTTGTGTGGTCAGAAAAAGAGAGATGTACAGTAAAGAGAGATTCAAAGATAAAGAAAATTTTAAATGGTTTACAGTGTTAAAAATGTATGCAGACTAAAAGTTAAATTCTTAAAGTAAAAAAAAGTAAGAAAAAGAGAAGTTGTGTGTGGTAGTACACGCCTTTAATCCCAACGCTTGGGAGGCAGAGGGAGATTGACCTCTGTGACTTCAAGGTGTGGTAGCACACGCCTTCAATCCCAGTGCCTAGAAGGCAGAGACAAACAGATCTCTGTGAGTTCAAGGTGTAGTAGCAAACACCTTTAATCCCAATGCCTGGGAGGCAGAGACAGGCAGATCTCTGAGAGTTCAAGGAGAGCCTGGTCTACAGAGTTATTCCAGGTCAAAGAGATACAGAGAATATAAAATAAAAGTAAAAATAAACGAAATAGAGGTTAAAATAAAGCGTACAAAGATGGAAAATACACAGAGAATCTTGATACTGTATACTATTATGCTCTCTTTGAATTGTTTGAATGCTGAAAAAGCAACAGATGCTAAAAGATATTTGTTTATAAATGCTGTTGAACTAATCCATCGTAGAGATTTTGATGCCTTGACTTTGAAATTTGGATCTAAGGAC
>NW_026068053.1:3107363-3152836 GCF_014885135.2 Alexandromys fortis | reverse complement strand
TGATGTGGGAGTGTCATATATCAATCTGTTGATTTCATTGGTTAAGCAATAAAGGAACTCCTTGGCCCTGATAGATGGGAGGAGGAAACAGAATAGAATTCTGGGCGGAAGAGGAAGTGAGGTCAGACTCTGCTCTGCTCCCGGACAGGATGGACGGAGGCTAGAATCTTCCCGGTAAGTGCACCTTGGGGTGCTTACACAGATGATTAGAAATGGGCTAGTCCAGGTGCGAGAATTAGCCTGTAAGGGCTAGAATTCATGGGCCAAGCAGTGTTTAATTGAATACAGTTTGTGTGTTGTTATTTCGAGCATGAGCTAGCAGGCGGCTGGGGTGTTGGGGACGCAGCCCCACCGCTCCTATTTCAACATTTTTCACAGTGTCCCAGATTTCTTGGATATTCTGTATTGTAGATTTTTAGATTTAACATTTTCTTTGACTGGTGTATCCATTTCTTCTATTGTCTTCAATGCTTGAGTTTCCCCAGATTCTCTCCTATATTCTGTTGGTGAAGCTTGCCTCTGTACATCCTGTTTGAATTCCTAAATTATTTTCCAAAATTTACTCAGTTTATATTTTTATTATTGATTCGATTTCAGTTTGCAGGATTTCAATTGTTTTGTTTCCTTCCTTCATTTTTTTGTGTGTTTTCTTTGAGGGATTTCTTGATTTCCTCTTTGAGGACCTCTATAATCTTTATATAGTTGTTTTTAATGTGTTTTATTTGTGCTTCATCTACGTTGAAACATTCAGGGCCTGCTGTTTGTAGAATAGCTGGGCTTTAGTGGAGACACAGACATATTTCTGGCCATTGTTTGTTTTTTTATGCTGGTGTCTTAGCATCTGGGTCTAGGATGATTAAGGCTTTAAATGCTGGTTTATGGGTTAGTCTTTGTTGGGTGGGTGTTTTGTTCCATGATTTCTGTTTCCTCTCTTTGGAGAGCATAAAGACTGTGAGTTGCCTCTTTTCCTGGACTGGTGTGTTCACAGGAATCAGAGGTATTAGAGGTTTGAAAAATGGGAAGAGATAGGGGAAGAAAGTCTGGAATGGAAGGTCTTCGTGATCTATCAGAAATGAAATCACAGAAGAGAGGGAGACCATAGCAGGTTTCAAGTTACAGAGCTGGGGATACAACTGGCGGTATTGAGTTCAGGAGCAGTAGAAGAGGTGTGTGCAATGAACATGAAAAGGCTGAGTCACTAGGTCAAGGTCACACATGTCTACTCCTAAATCCATTTCCCAATGGCTAGGTGACCATCACCAAAATCTCAAGGTTTACTTTCATACCTTGGAATTTTACTTTTCAAAATAGTGTTTAAAATTCAATATCAACTATATAGTAGTTCATTAATGTTTTGTTTTTATGAACTTACTAATAATCTAAATGTTCCTCTCACAAGAATATTCTAAATAGATCCTTACTACATTTCCAATTCCAATATCATGAAAAAGGTACCACCATAGAGTTATAGGACCTTGATGTTGGAAGGCCTATTAATTACTTCTGTCAAAGACTAGAATTTCCTTCTTGCTCTTTCATCAGTCAGCCTGGGAGGCTCAGCATTTCTCCAGACAGTCAGTTTATCTTGAGCTAGGATCTATTATAAGTCTTCCTAAGACTGAGCTGAGTATGCAGTTTCGAACCCTACTTGTGCTATTGGTAACTACATTCTTGTGTCACAAGTGGCTTTTCAGGCTTTGAAAGACAGAGCTGCTTCCTGGATGCCTTCCCTTTGTTTAGGTGAACAGCTTTCTTTTCCATCCACACCCTGCCAAAATCTCAATGTGTCAGAATTTATTTGAGCTAAGCACAGGTTTAAAGTTGTTACAACTTGGGATGATCAGGCCCTTGTTTGGGATAGTGTGTTCATGGGAAGATTCACCTCAACATTAAGTCATACTGCAATTAGGGCTGTTAAATCAGCGATGCTTTTTCTCCACCATCCTGTCATTCTTCTAAAGTTGTCTTTTTTCTCCCACTTTGAGAAAATCTTGCTTTGTGGCCCTAGCTGCCTTGAATGCTCATCCTCCTGCTATTTGGCTGCTGTTATGACTGCTTCTTTCTTTTTCTTTCTCTGCAGCTGTCCACTTTGTCCTCTCTGCTGGAGCCATATTGTATTACTTTGGGTAGGTTGGTACCTACAGCCTGGATATGCATATATGCAGTCCTGCCCACTAGATGATCCCCTTTCTTTCTGCTCTGTCTCCTTGTTCCTCCATTGTGATGCTCTCTAGTGAATGCTTCCATAATATCAGAGCACTCCAGAATTTCTCACGTGTCTCTGTCCTGTGGGTGGCATCATAAGATATCCTTAAAAACACTAGAAAGCTCTTGCTGCTCTTTCTTCAGTAGTTTACCTTGGTTGCAAGTGTTTTAAATGTGCAATAATATATAAATACTAAGTGTAAAGTATTATGTTGTTGTTTTTCATCCATTAAATCTATCAAGACTTTGGATATTCATGACCTTGCCCTGTCACTGAGAATATTTGCATAGTCACTAAATATTTTGTTACAGTTTTATCTATGTTCTGATCCAATCAATGCCTAGAATCTTGTACCATAGTACTTGAAGGTTCCCTTCAGGCTGGTTTCCACTCTTTCGATTATGTTCATTAAGATAAGATTTCATTCACTTTGTCAAATGATAACTCAACCTTTTAAATTTTGAAAAGAAAATTTTCTTAGATTTTCCTTAAACCTAATCTAAAATCTCAAAATTAGTTTCAATTTTTTAGTAGCTATGCAGCTGACTTTTAGTAAGCATAATTTCTTCCTGTAAGTTATTGCTAAATAGTTTTAAAATAGATTCTTGTTTAAGATCAATTATATATATGTATATAGATGAAGATTGTAGAAGTGTTTGAGACTAAGAGGGATACAAAAAAAGAAGCATGTTTTTAATCACTAATGTATACTATCACTTAAGAGATGTATTAATATGTTATCTTGCATTTAGTTTATAATCAAATGTCACAGAGATGCTTTTCAGATTAGTGTGCAAATAAGGCTCATGTGTTGTAATTGGCTGGCAAGCCTCTTCCATCCTTCTAAGCCTAGAGTCGCTTCTCTGCCTCTTGACTTTCACATCACTGATGAGTTTTTGAGTAGCTCAGTGAAATTGTTTTGCAGAATGCTTTTATATTTGGATTTGTCTTGTTTCTCTGCGAGATTCTGGCAAACTGTTTTTGGCAAGAAGAGCATGTAGCTGATATTTGTTTCCAGCATATGATGTCATGTGACAGATAATGTGTAGATCCTGTCACTGATCATTGCCATTTGATCTCTCAGTTAAAGTAGTGTGCACTGTGTTTCTCTGCTGCAAAGTCAGCCTTGCTCCTTTATACTTATTAGTTACTCTGGGGGTGTACATCTTAAGGTCTGTTCACTTTAAAAATCAGAATATCTTCATGTGCTTAACATCCTTTTTCTAGGATTCTTTAGGCATCTCAGGCTGCTGGGCCAGAGCTACTTGTCAATACGAAAAATGAATTTGGATCATCCTGCCAGTTCAGTCACCTTGTAACAATGCAGTCACTACGTGTGAACGGTGCTTAATTCTTATTGGTCCAGTGATTACCACTCTGGAGGTAAACCTGCTTTGCAGACTACTTGTAAACAACTACATTGACTTGAGAAAACTTACCATCAGCCGATAAATATGAGTTCTTTTCATCTCATTTCATTTTGCTGCCTGTAGTCTTCTGTGAGTTGACTTGGAGAAGTCTGAATCATTATATCTTACACGTTAGAAGCAGCAGTGTGGAATATTTCTTAATTAAGTGTACTTACACACTTGAGACTCCTATTTCAGGTATGTCTGAGGCACCACGACAAAGCCACCAGGTCTTGAATCTATGGATCTATGGAACTAGAATTACTCCTGCAAAGCCCACTCTGGAAATCATTATACTTAGTCTATTATGGCATCCCACTGGGCTGTTCTACACATAGGGTAGGTTTCCTAAAGACTCCTTAAGCCCTTAGATTTCCAGGCATAGCATCTTTGGTAGATGGCCACTGTTTCTAGGCTGTGATTCTTGATGTTCATCTCAGCTATTTTGCCCTAAACAGTCCACTGTGCTGCTGCTGACGAACGTCAAGCATTTGTTTGGCTCTCCTTGTTTTTGGAATTTTCTAATGAGGAAAAAAAAAAAAACCCACAGTGCTTCCTTAAAGTAGCAGTATGCCAGACAGAATTAAATAGCAAGGAAAACCTTATTCAAGACTATTTCAATGGGACTGAAAAGCCACTACTGAAACAAAAAGCAGGCAAACTTCAAGCCCTGGAGAGAACTGACAGAAAGCTGCCAGGGAGGCTGCTCAGTGTGTTAGGCAGACTGTGTTTGCTAATTAGTGTCTGTTAAGGTGTGGTTTCTATCCTGTATCGCACCAGCACCACGGATACTGGGGGCATACTCTGTCTGGTAGATTACAATTCAAAAGAATGGCTTCCAGGTCCTTGGCTAAGAAGGTTCATAGCTGTAAAATTGGTGAGAGATTGGAAGGTGTATTTCCATTTTAAAGGGCAGGGAAAGACTTTGCAATTACATGCTTTGTGAAGGTTAGTGCTCTAGAGAGGAAGTCATGTCTTAGAGTAAGGAAGAAAGTTGTAGACCTTGAGTCAAGCTAAAGTAGTACCCTCAAGCCTCTCTGGATTAATACAGAGATGTATCTTTTACCATCTTTTTCCATTTATGTGGATACAAAAATCTTCGACTGACTGATTTGAAACCAGTTGCTGGTCATGGACAAAGGCACATGGAAAGAAGAGTGTCCTTTCACCCTCCAGAAGGGTCAAAGATAGACTCTAGGCTGGAAGCAAGAGGTTTTGTACCAGGAAGGGAGAAGTGATGGAGTCCTTACATTCAGTTTTCGATGACTTCCTCACTCATGGGCTTTTAAAATTTCTTTCTCAAATTACATACATAGAGAAAACATTTTTAAATTCGCATGTCTTCTAATTAATTTAACTCTGACAGTGTAGTGTTGGGCCTGGAAAAAATGCATAGCCATTAATTCCCACATTTCACACACCTCTGAAACTTCCCCATGGTTGTTGTGTAAGTTTTTAACATGTGCCTCCTGTTTCCGTTCTGATGCTTGGCACTTTAAAAATCTGCTTTACATCATAAAGTCCTTGCATTGGGGGTGTGGTTTCATTATTTTAGCTTTTGTTCAAAGACCTTGACAAATGCTATGGGGAGCGCTCAGTGTGAACACACGGCTTAGGGTTTGTTTGTGAACCCCTTTATTCTTTACATTCTTCATTTATAAATTCCTATATCTGGTCTCGCTCAACTAAGCTGCTAATCTCTTTGATCTCTGGTAGTCTACTGTTACCATGTGAGTCCGAGGGGCATTGAATTGCTCATTGTATTTGTTTGGAGCCCAAAGACCAGAGGTTACACAATTTGGGATTATAATTACTGCTCCATGAGTCTTCATTTCCGCCCAGATGCAGACTCTTGTCTAAGCTCAGAACTTGTCTAAATGCAGATCCATGGACACTATGAGCTTTGTTTATATATGAAAAAAATTTAAATGTCTAATATGGAGATAATTTCGTTCTTCATATTGTGAGGACAAATTGAGGCTCTTTCTATGCAGAACCACGTCTCACCCAGTTGCCAAACACCATTTTTTTCTCTCCAGTTTCAAGTCACTACTGTTAGTATTTTGATTCGTTCATTTGTTTTCCAAGTATGTTTATTAAGTCACTGTGGGAAATTAATACAAAAGAATGAAAAAAAAAAGAATTTTTGATTTGCTGATATTAAAATATAGGAGTAGCATTGGGTTATAGAGAAAACCACACAAAGCATTGTGGTGGGAAAAAATCTGACCAGCAGATTTTTCAATGGGGTCATTATATCTACTGTAGTAATCATCTGGCACGTTTCCCAAGAATGAGAAAATTCACTCAGAGGGCTGATTTCACTTGACTTAGGGTGCTGTATCTTCTTTTAAGAGGTGGAAACTGGTCATTTAGCATGGTGGCATAGACTGAAAGACAGAGACAGTGGAACCCAACAGCTTTTATTACAATCCAGTGACAATATATTACCTTGTGCGGGGTATTCAACTCTCAGTGCCTTGGTTTCCTTGCAAATAAAATGGGGGCAGTACAAGGACAGTACAGACTCTTGTAACATTTACATAAGGTCGCCTGTGTGAATCTGCAAGGAGCTCATAATGATATCAAATGGAACAACCTTAACGTTATGTAAAGGAGCACAAAACAAAGTGAGTAAACATTCAATTATAAACTAATGCATTAGCCAATACTAATTGAAAATCTATTATATGGTAGATATATTGCTGAAAAATATTTATAGTCTATCCAATGAACTCAGAATTCATAAAAAATATAAATATGTTTAGAGTCATATGCATGATAAGAACTAAATTTTATAAAAGGGAGGGGAGGAGTCACGTTAGCATATGAAGTCTGCTGGGCCAGCTACTCAGAGCATCCCCGGGAGCCAGGTCACCACCAGGGCACCTTTCCTTTTCAGGTGTATTACTGGTTCTTTTCTTTAAGACACCATTTCCTTTTCCTTTGCCACTATGTCCTGCTGTTTGGGCAGATGTGACCTTGACTTTATCTCACTGGGTTCTTTTAGCTTCAGGACCTGATGCCAACTGCTCAGCCTCTGAATATTCAGTGCTCACTTTCCTGGGAGGAATTTGCTTGGCTCTCTCATCTTTTCTCATCAGTACAAAGTCCAGGTTCCTTGCAGACCTCAGACTGATTTCTCTGGGTTGTGTGCTGCTCTTTGTCTGATGAGCTGTGACTACAGGTGGCAAGAGCATGTGCTATAAGCAGAACTTCTTAAACATCAATGGTGGTTGCTTTTAGAGCTGAGAAGTGCCTGACAGAATGCCAAAGGTTTACTGTGCACGGTACCGGGAAAGTCAGGAACTGACGTAGCCCTTTGAACAATTCAGAGTGATTCTACCTGAGTTCATGAGAATGGATGGCGGCTTTGAAAGAAATCAAAAGCACAGGTATTATTTTGGGAGCAGCTTTTTCTAGGGTCGACTAAAGCGGGGCTACAAAGACACAGCAGCCAAAGAGGACCCGGGAGATGCTAGTGACCTCTTCTACTTGCAGGCTGAGGAAATTCCAGCTGCAGCTGCTGCTAAAGTTCAACCTGCAGAGGAGACAAAGGAAGAACCAACAAACATAGTTAGTCCCCCCCTCACAGTGATTCTTTCATGACAGAGAGCTCCATAGGCGCTGTGGAATCCACCTGCAAGATCAAGCCACTAATGTGTCTGTCAGGAAGCTGTGGCCCGCCAGTACCACACTCTAACAGACTCCACACTTGCATCTTCCTCTGCACCTTCTCCTCCCTCTTATTGATTCCCTGACTTTTCTTGCCACTAAAACATGAATTGTCACATTTTACTTATGTCTTAAATTTCAAGGGAGGTGGAGATAAAATTTCTTCATTGAAGCATATTGTTCATTTTTTTTCAGATTTATTTTCTTATTTAGTTATTGCAGAACAGAAAACATGATATCCAGTCAGTGAAAGTCAGGTCTGTTCTCAAATGATCCCTGGATCACCAGCAGAGCAGGGATACATACTGAGTTTTAAAATGACTGTGTGACTACAGAATACGAGAAGGTTTTGTCTTCACCTTGTGTTTCCGTTTTGACTCAACAGAAGCTATAATTCAGAATTGCAAGGAGCACAGTAAAGTTTCAACTCTGCAGAACAAAATTATCATTTAGAACTTTGGCAGAAGAGCCAAACTCAGATGAAAGAAAGACCCACAGAAAAAGACAGATGAAGAATTTAAAAACTAGTATTACAAGTTAAGTAAAATCTAGGCTAGTTATGGAGGTACATGACTATAATTTTAGCTCTACAAATCTAATCAGTCAAGACAGTGAATGAAGCAACTAAGAGGACCTTCTTCAAGGTATATGAGTCAAAAAACCTGCATGAAATATCCACATGTGACTTCAAGAATATTATACTTCTCCATCTGGGTATACAGACATTTTATATGCATTGGTTGAACCCAGGCATTAGAACCATGTATTTAATATATAGATACTTGGGATTACCCCAAAGAATATTAGTTTTAATGCCCTCATACTTCGTACATATTCATAAGAACCAGTGGTATGGAATAATCAATCATTTAATTATTTAAGTTCAAGCTATTAACTAAAATAAAATGCAACCCAAATTAAGTTAATGCTTTTCTTAATTTACTCTTTGAAAGATGTATTTAGTCTTATCCCAGCACCAATTAAAATGTATGTGAGAACTGAAAGTGATATAAAAAAATCTAACATGAAATTTTGGTGTCACAGATTGCTATTAAGTGAAATAGCTCAAAAATTCATAGTCACAATGTTCTTGAGTGGATCATGCCCTATAGTCTAACGACAGAGCAGACTCTTGTGTCTGATGTAGAGCTCTTAGAGGAAAGGACATGGGGCGGTCTGCTGATCTGAAGAGTGTTCAGACTCAGTGTCCAGGACTAGTGGAGGGAGGCAAATGAGTAGAAATGGAAGATAATAGGGAGAGATGAAGACAGACAGGAAAGGGAAAAGAGGAAGAGAGGGTAAAAGGAAAATAAAGAGGTAGAGAAAAGTAGGGAGGGAGGAGAGGGGTAGCGATAGAGATGGGAGGGGAGAGAGAGAGAGAGAGAGATAGAGAGAGAGAGAGAGAGAGAGAGAGAGAGAGAGAGAGAGAGAGAGAGAGAGAGAGAATATTACCTTGCCATGTTAGTGTTCCCTGAAGACTTCGTTTTACACTGTTAGGGAGGACAGCAGTTGAACTCTCTCAAGAATCAATGGATCCTCCCATGGGAGGAGGAGTCAGCCTGGAACTCTTCCTAAAGAGTCTGAAAGCATGGAGCTTTGCGACCTTCTGATCTCAGTCCCTGAATGCTCCTCCAGTTCTGAGCTCTCCTGTATGTCTTCCTCACACCTAGTCTCAACTGTGGCAGGTGAAGGACAGCAACTCTGAGCCAGGATAAAATGCCGGAAGAAAGAACATGAACAGCAGTGTTCCTGAGAGACACTGTAGGGTTGCCTGTTTCCTCAGAAGACTCTGGTTTCACTGGGGTTCACTTTTGGTCAAGGTTGGAGAACATGGCTCCCTTCAGCAAATAGAAAAGAACCTTGGGAAAGCATACTTTTAATTGAACTCATCACACTCCTGGCTATGCTGATTCCCTATCTCAGTTTGTATTGGTCCTAAAGATAGTGGTTGCAGACATTCCCAAAGCTGCTTTGTGTAGAGCAGAGACTGGATAGGAAAACCTTGGCGATATTGCCCTTTGCCTGAATATATTCACCAAATTGTTTGAAGAGAAATCTGAAGGAATGGCTTATTTGAAGTAATTGTACTGTGGAACTCTGTGTGATTACCATTGAGGGCAGAAGTAATCAATCATCTGCCTGAGCTGGTCTTTAACGAAAGGTCAAACAAATTTTTCCTAGACACCCCAGAGAGAAATATTTTCAAGCCCATATAATTGTCTCATGATGTTGCTGGTGTTATTTTTAGCTTTTACGAGCTTCCATTATTTCCCTGAACTTATCAAGGTGTGAATTGCTCTCTTATAGTATGTCTTATGCTACAAAGACTTCTGTTTTAGTATAATCCAAGTATTAAAATTACATTAAAATATTCATGTACCCACAAATCACAGATACTGCCTGAGTTGTGTTCTCTATTTTGGTCTAGATCTGTTTTCTTCTCTTTATCAGACTCCAAGTGCCTTTAACAGACTCCCTTGTTTCCTGGTTTCAGAAGAGAGTTGAGTCTTGGCTTACTTTGTGAGAAATTGTAGTGACATTTTGTTTATATTTTAACAAATAAAGCTTGCCTGAAGATCAGAATGCAGAGCTAAGCCACTAGAGGCCAGGGAATGGTGGCACACACCTTTAATCCTAGGACTCAGGAGACAGAGGCAGAGTGATCTCTGTAAATTCAAGGCTACGCTAGGCTACACAAGATTAAATCTGCCTAAAAGAGAAATGGAGCTTATACAAAAGTGATCCCAGCACTAGGGAGGTAGAGACTGGAGTGATATAGTTGGCTGGAGAGAGGAATATAAAAAGCAGGAGACAGGAAGGAGCTCAGGGCAGTCTGAGATTTGGAGGAGCCAGATGGAGTCTAGAGATGCTGTCTAAGGACAGCATTGCCCCTTCAGATTGAGCACTGGGAGAGGTAAAAAATCTAATGGCTAGTCTCTCTGCTTCTCTCATCTTCAGTATTAACCTCTATATCTGACTCTGGGTTTTTATTACGAAGACCAACTAGAATTCATGCTACAAGGAATTTCCATGTTGGCTGCTCCCTGAATAGACTCCACCCATGTCTCAGGCCTTTTGCGGCTGCTCAGGGATGGTCATCTCAGCCTGTTCTCAGGACTTCCTGCTATCCATGCCCTCTTACATCTTCTTATGCATTTCTTTATTAAGCTTGTTACTTGCCTGGTTTGAGATTTCTCTCTTCATACAAACACCCTGACATCCACCCTGTCCTTTGACATTTAGTGTGTGACAATAGGATACATATTAAAAAAATTGATTTTCATCTGGAAAGTGTCCTGAGACCACTGGTCTTATTATCCTTTTAGTCCTTCCTAGCTTTCATGTCATAATTTCAGGTCTGTTTCTTACTTAAAGTTCAGACTTTCAGCTAACTCACCCAATTTACCTTCGATTCAAAGCAAAAACCTCAAACTTTTGCATGGACCCATTGCAGAGGGAGGAGGCAAGAGTGGTAGAGGATGCTCTGACTCCCGCACCCAGCTTCCACCACCGGGGAAACCCCTTTCTTCTCTGCTGTAAGCTGAGTTGCTTTGAATGAGTCAGTTTATACGTTTGATAAAAAGAATTCTACTGTTTAAATGTGTGGAAATTGATAAGTTTAGGCATGGGATAGCCCCTTGAAGTGTAAGTTACTTATCCCAGATGGCTAGTACCTTATTGTAATTGTCAATTAATTGTAGTCATTCCAAGCTAGAGCTTAGCAGTGTGTCCAGAGCAGAGTTGAAAATATAGTCCTTGTGTTTCTCAAGAAAGTGACACGGTTACAATTAGAACCAAGGCTGAGAAGCCCAGGAACAGATTATTTCTGGAAGACATTGAACTTTGTGCTCTCCCCCTGTCTCCCTTCTATTTGTCTGGTCAGCACATATGAAAACAAGGGATTGCAAGACAAAGCAGGGAACAACCTCCCCAGGAGCAACACAAGCTGGACACAGTTTGCTATGGGGTTCAGAAAGCATCTCTTGTCACAGGCAATTCTTAGTTGCTCCGCCTGAAACCTGGGAATCATTTCTAAGTCGTCCTCTTCCTTTAGTGTCCGCAGTCACTATGCCAGCAAGTATAGTCGCCTGTCTTTGGCTGTATCCCAACACTGTTGCTCATCCCTTCACCATTTGCTTCTGCTTTGAGCATTTCCTTCCCCTTTGTTACTTGGCTCCATCTTTTAGGACATGCCTTAAATATTTCGTCTGCAAAGAAGTCTTCCTCATACTCCAGTCCAAAACAGGGTCCTATTGGGTTCTCTGGCCATATTCCTTCCTATCTGTTCACCACACTCACTTCTATTAGCATTTCCGCGTAGAACTAGTCAATAGGATCTCAGTGCTGTAGACGCCACTCACCTTGGATACAAGATGTCGAGAAATAGCAAGGCAGTGGTGGCACACGCTTTATTTAGTCCCAGCACTCGGGAGGTAGAGGTAGGTGGATCTCTGTGAGTTTGAGGATGGCCTGGTCTACACGATCTAGTTCCAAGAGAGGCTCCAAACTTAAAGAAAAACTGTCTCAGAAAAGCCAGAAAAAAAAAAAAAGAAAGAAAAAGAAAAAGATGTCGAGAAATCAAGCAGGTGGCCAACTGGAAGATTCCTTTCTGTGGTCTCTCTCACTGCCTGAGGGTACTTCCTTAAGAAGCTTTTATTTTATTGGTTCAGCTTCCTGGGCCTCTGTCCTAGCCCTGCCCCTCAGCTCTGAGAGCTCTCTGAGAAGTTCATAGCACTTGCACTCCGCCCCCACTTCCTGTTGGTTGTTTTCAGCCTCTCAGTAGACGGTTAACCCTGAAAGAGCAGGGCTTGGGTTTGATTTCTGTGCACACTGCCATTCCCTACATTGAGTATTTCAGGCAAGTTTAATGAGTGCACGCTCAGTCCATGAATGAATGAATAGAAGGAAGGATAGCTTTGGTGAACAGGGAGAGATGCTATTCCAAACACAGAGATTCAGTCAGCTGTGAGCACAGCAGATGTAGTTTTGCCCTCTCCATATTTTTAGTTTCTAACTTTCAAGCAGGAATCAGAATCTTGAAACTTTAAAGAAAAAAGTTTCAAGTTGGTGGAGAGAAAGCAGAAACTGCGCATATGAGGGCTACTCTTCTAGACTAAAGAGTTTGCAAAACATGATGCCCTGTACCTCTCCAGTGCGTGTTACTGAGGTGAGGTATTCTTTGCAAGGTCAAGAGAGGGAGGAGGTTTCTCACTGTAAGCATAGGTTTGTGGATTCTGAAAACAGAAGTCCCCTTCTGCCAAGACCAAGAAGAAATGAAGGAGTACAGCAAAGAGCAGAAAGGGCAGCGCAGTGTGTTACAGAGTGAATCTTGTGAACTGCCAAGCTCCAAAAACATTTTGTATGCTGTTGTAGGAGCTGTGGGCCTCTTCCCACAGCCTGGCTCCTGGCCGCTTGGCTAGCTTATGCCCCAAAATAACAACATAGAAACTGGATTCTTTTAAACACTGCTTGGCCCATTATATCTAGCCTCTTCTTAGCTAACTCTCGCACCTGGACTAGCCCATTTCTAGTAATGTGTGTAGCACCCCAAGGTGCGCTTACTGGGAAGATTCTAGCCTATGTCCATCCTGGGTCGGAGCTTCATTGTGTCTACCGGGGAGAGGGGAGCATGGCCTCTGAGCTCAGTTCCTCTTCCTCCCAGCGTTCTGTTCTGTTTACTCCTCCCACCTATGTTTTAGCCTATGATAGCCATGCAGTTTCTTTATTTTAACCAATGACCTTCCTCCATCACAGTATCACAGTATGCTCTATCACAGTATGCTCTTTGTGCGATCTCGTATTCCCGGAGATATGTGTCAAAACAACACAAGTAAATATGCCCATATGTAGGCTATGAACTTTGTGACTATATTATGAATAATTACTAATGCATGCCTGGTGCTCAGGGAGGCAAGACAAAGGTGTTGAATCCCTTGTATCTGGAGTTGCAGAACTTGTGATCCACCATGTGTGTGCTGGAAACAGAACCTGGGTCTTTGGAGGAACAGCTTTTAATCACCGAGTAATCTCTTCAGACCCTATGATGATATTTCTTGCATGCTTTTCCTAAAGAGGCTTATTTTGTCCGCAGGAGGGAATACACAGAGTCAAGGTACTGTTCGGTAATGCCATAAGGACAGGCTCATAACAGGGCAATCCTTTTGTTTTTCATGATATTAGTGATCAAAAAATAACATAAGGTCAAAGTCATCTGTAAACAATCTTCAAACATGCTCACTTTCCCCTGCTCTGCAAGAGTAAGTATGATATGTCTTCATTATCAACTGCCTTTCTTACATCATCTCACCATGGTAAAGGAAGCCATGAGTTCTACTTGTACATAATATTCCAGTCACTGATGCAGAGGCCATAACAGATTGCATTTGTATCATTGAGGGTGATCCACATTTCTGACAGCTGACAGAAATTATTTCTTGTGTTCTGGATATGGAAGCTTCTGGATTCTGACCAGACAAGTTTTAGTGCAGAGGCAAAGCACTCTCTGACAATAACTTTGCATGAATCCAGCAAGATGAACTATTTGATTGTGTGGGGTAGATTTCATGGCTGATTTTAGTAATTGACTCCAATACCCATAGGATTTGGTTCATTTTTGAACAACAAGAAAACTGGAATGCTGAACACAAGAACATGTTCAGCCCGTGAAGCTTTAAGACCTGAAGAGGCTTTGTCCTTCATTGGAAATTACAGGCTTGATACGAAACTGGACTCCCATGTCAAGTCTAACCCTGAAGATGCTATGTTACCAGAGGTCCAGGTCTGAGACATGTGTCTCCAGGTTCTTAGCCGCCTGTCCAAAGAATTGAAAATAAGGGTCCATAAAGATTTTCAAAAATGGCAAGGTCTCTTTATTGAATAAAAAGCAACGGGGAAGTTCATAATACACAGCCAGAGGGTAATAGGCCTTAAGGTAAGGACACTAAGGGTTTATGCATTGTTCATGGCTTTCTTTTATGGGGCTCAAGAGGAGGAGGACTTTGGTTGCTGAGGGGAGTAGTTTCAATGGTTCTCTGTATTTGTTGGCGTATTAGTTTATATCTTCATGTTTTCCCACTGTGTGTATCTATTCCCATAATGCATTTGGTTTCAATCATATGCAAGCTCAATTATCCATAGGCATATGATGGCAAATAGGAGACTCTCCTCAAAAGTTTTGTTTTGTCTTGCTGCTTATGCATCATAAACCAGTTCAAGAATGACAGCTTTTCTTTCTTTGTAACAGACACATTAAGAATACACTAGAGTAGATTGGTATTAAAGGCAGAAAAATCTATATTATTGTTCACATATGAGGTACATTGAGCCTGAGTCAGGTGGGTCTCAAGGGGTCTCTGGAGTTGCTAACTGCATTGTTTGGAGAGGGATATCTGTGTATAGCACATGTAGGTGATGCAAATAGGCTGCTAAGTGCATGATAAGAAGGGTATGCATAATTAAAAACAAATAGAATTTCAGGCTCAGCTCGCCTATGCTTATCTGCCTTGAAGGTACTACTCCGGACATGGTTGAGACCTTGAATTTCATTCTTCTGTTCTTCCCAAAGCAGAGACTATAAAGGACACCAATAGCAACACTAAAGCTATGAAATCTCCAACAATGAAATCAGACCACACTGGAACCAGGCCCACAAACCTCAGAAACTGCACAAAACATATATCAAGTAGCATCAATATCATTGTCTTCAGACATACCCCTAGGATCTTTACTCAGCCAACCCTCCTATTCCTTACTAATTCCCTTAACAACAGACTTGTAATCAAAATACATGGCTTCCCTCTGCTTTTTCTTTTCTCTTGGAGCATCACTGTCTGCTGCAATGGAAAACTGTAATTACAGGTAGCATCAGTGTCAGATTAAAGTAACTCCATGCCACATTCTTATTTATGAATCACAATAGTACTATAATTTAAAATATTTCTTTTCCTCTTGGGGGAAATAACACCGTAACATTAAGCTTAGAAGTACAGCTCTCTGTCTAAGAGCCCGGTTTTGTACTCTCCCTCCTCCTTCCTTTTTTCCATCCGAAACTACTGTAATTCTTCTCTAACTAGTCTTCCCACTGGGCAAATTTAACCTCTGAACAGAATAAAGCTCTGTAGCTCATCTTTCCATTTATAAATGAGTTAAATCTGCATATATTTTCTTTATGGAAAAATTTACCTTGCCTTCCAGGAAAGCTCCATGGTGATTTACAAAAAGTTATCACTCAGTCTTTAGAGCCTTCTGAGGGCTGCTTCTACCTGGAGGACCTGCAGGCTCCACGTGCTCCCCAGCTACTGCAGCAAGCGTTTTTACAGGCTCTTAGCAATAGCCAGATAGGTTTCACTGGTAAATCTTATTTAGTGCTATCCAAGCACTTTGAATATTTACCTTATAACCAAGGAATATTTGCCAGTCTACTTTTAAGTTCCAAATCAAGATAAAAGGTGCTCGTTATTTTTCTGTAACTTTGTAAGCTTTGTAAAAGTGTAGGATTTTTTTCAAGTTGGAGATAAATATTCTCTAGAGTTTAGAGGAGTGCGCCAATGTACAACCTACACCGAATCTTTGCAGGCTCTTCAAGTTGATATCCCCAATGCTCCTTGAACCACAGTTATGATGTTTGCTTGACTTTGTGGCAGGATTTGAGATAAAAGTAGATCGACTACTCATGACAAAATGTCAAGGTAAATTAGCATCTTCAGTCAGTTCAGGATAAAATGTCATCATCACTTATATGTAGCCTTGATTGGGATTATCTTTGGTCCCTAGGACTGTGAACCCAAATTAGCCATAATAAACTCATACACACCATAGCACTGTGTGGGACAGGGATGGTACTGCCTTAGAGAGATCTGCTTGAAAGCACCCTGCACAAATAATATAAAAACTCTCAGCATACACCTCTTTTATCTACAAATCTCATCCGTTTAATATCTTGTTTCCACCAACAGAATCTTAATATTTTGGGGGTATGATGCTGCCTTGTTCATCTGGTTACTTCTCTCAAGAACTGCTCTCATGGCTTAAAGTGTATTCCCAAATTCACATTGGTCAGTGCACACTGCAGTCTAAGATGTACTATGTTGGGAACCTCGGCTGAGGGTTGTGCTGCTTGCGAGATGGAGTGGGTTGTGACATTAAGACGTGTACTCTGTGGGGAACAAGGAGCCTGGAAATATCTTCTCTTGTCATTTATGGTACTTCTAGACAGAAAGGAACATTTTGATTATGGTGGCCACTGTCTGGCTCTGTGAAAGTCTGCGACACTCTGGAATGTCCCTGCTGCTCTGATGCAACTTGCAAAGCTCTCTCTGAATCTGGCATCTGGCATGAATGTATAGCCTATGCTTCTAGATGTCCTTATACAGAGGCTCTGTGTTTGTCTGTACCCTTTGTAGAAGGTGACCTTCTGTTGTGAGGAGAGTTCTAGGTGTGCTAGACCTGTGTGGCCTTGACCAAATGACCTACATGTTTGAGTTATATGCCTGCTTCAGGGACATGGGCTCGATGTACCTAAGTGAATGGGTTTTCAAAGATTAAATGTGACTCATGCCCATTATAACTAGCATGTTTTCATTTCTCTGGCAAAATCTGTTTTCCAAAGAGCACACATCTCATATCCTTGTCACCACAGGGACATAAAACAATAACCTCATGCCTTACATGCTTTGAAAGACATGGGTTTATTTCTTGGGAAGACTGTGATGGAATGTCTGGGTTAACTGGATCTTTCGTAGGCGTGTGCGTCTGTAGAGTTGGATTATGGGTAGAGCGCACTAAACTTTTACAGGCACATATTTATATGTGTGTATGGATCTGATCTTCGACTCAAGGTTAGGTTGCCATGCTATCACAATTACCAGCTTGGAATCCTGTTCTGCTAACCAGAAGCACAATGGAGACTTGGAGTCGTATGATTCCAGAAGACAGTTGTGTTGAAATAGGCAGTGTTCTGATGTTAAACCCATAGAAATCTGAGTAATGCTGATGCTGAGAAGAAGTCAGACATGACCTCTCAAATATGCAAATTTCTCAGATTCCGCAGCTGGGTTTCCTAGGTACTGAAGCAACTTTGGTTGTCTCAGAAACTGGAGCAAGTCCGTTTGAAAGCATGGCTAGGCTAGATTACAGCTAAAATGCGGGGGTCTGCAGAAGTCCATTCTGAGGAGGAAGATTCAGAGGTAGAGATCAGTAGATTTTGAAGTAGGAGGCCAAAACCCTACAGGAGAAAAATGTGTCTCCAATGTCTGTTGACAAGCACACAGCCTTTTAAAAACAAAGTAGTTCCTTCAACACAGTATAGGCTTAAATGCTAAATAAATATTTGATGACGGACATCAGGGATTAATTGGAGAAATAAACTGAGACTGTTGGGACAGAATTAGAAATGAGCTTAGATAAGTATAGCAGCAGGCTGTCTTCCACAAGGGGCCTGCAGCACACAGTATGTTTTGGACTAGAATAAGGGCAGGAAACCAGACTTAAATAAATAAGTTAGAGGCCCAGTTACAAAACCTGGGCACAGAACTGAATTTGCCATCCAGCCTAGTGCTCATGATCCAGGAGATTAGGATCCAAGAATGGTCTCTGAGGAGACTCTAAATAGGCATCCTTACTAATACTGGGTGATAATGTGGATGTTTAAAGTGTAGTCAATGATTCTTTATGGGAAGTGCTTTTATCAGAAGGCTCAAATAGAAAATATTTTTGTTGTTATTGTTCTTACTGTGTTTAAAAGGAGTATCTCCTGGTCATCAGGTGCTGTTCTAGGATCATTGTGCATATCTATTCATTTAATGCTGATGACTGTGGCGAGCAGGGTGTGTACTGTGTCACATGAAAGAACACCAAAGCCAAGAGAGATTACATACTCTTTTTAAAACAAAAAGATTGCAAAGGACTAAAACGGGATTTAAATCTAAGAAGTCTGGCTTCTTAATCCATACCTTTAACCACTCCTTGAAATTGTACTTTCCATGGAGAAATTGAGAGCGTATACCATGTATATGTAGTTTAAGTATTTGTAAGTTAGGTGCTTCTACTTCAACAAGTGGACAGTTTGTCAGCTCATTCGGCTGTCAGAATTGCACAGTAAGTGAGCTCCATGTACCAGAGGAAAGTATCTTAAAGCAAGGACACTCTTTTTCATGGTACCTCATAGGCCGTCAGCTGTGTCAAGATGAAACTTAATATCTCCTTTTCATCCATTGGTTGTCAGAAACACATTGAAATGGAGGACGAATGAAATCTTCACAATTTCTCTGAGAAGTACATGGCCGTAGTCATAGCTGCTGATGCTGGGTGGGAGTGGAAAGGTTATGTGGTCCCAGTCAGTGTTGGTAATGAAAAATAAGGATTTCCCAAGAGGCAAGGTGTCTTTCTCCACTGCAGAGTGCATTTGCTGTTCAGTAATGGGCTTTCTTTCTATAGACCAAGTAAAGCCCAAGGATCTACACCTCACATCTGTTTAGGGTGCACTGTGGGTACCAGACAGGAAACCTCACGTCTGTTTAGGGTGCACTGTGGGTACCAGATTGGATGCTCACAACTTGGTTATAAGAAAAGGAAAGAAGGGTATTCTTATACTGGCAGATACTACTGTGCTTCCTCAGTGGGTTAGGGAAAAAGAGCTAGTAGAACCTGAAAGCTTTTCAGTCTCTCTAAAGAAGATGGTCTCCATCAATATGTTGACAGAAAGTCTTTAAACAGAAAAGATAAGTCCTGGACCAAAGCACCCAAGGTTCAGCATCTCGTTACTTCACGTGTTCTGCAACACAAACACCCAGTGTATTAACACACCAACTAACAAGAAAATGAGGAAGGTGCAGAATATGCTAAACAGAATGAAGGAAGTCAAGGAAAACCAGGAGCAGATTGCCAAAGAGGTGTAGGCTGTCCTTGCTGAGAGCTTCTGCTTATAAACCTGAGCCCATTGAAAGGAAGCCTTTAAGAGTGACAAATAGAGGACCAAGCCTTGAAAATAATCAGCAGGCCCAGGGATATACCGGAGTTGTAGACCCATAATATTTATGTCTGACTTATTTCAAAAGGGAACTAGTAAAAATGATGCTACCAGTTGCTTTCCATGTTGTCAGTAATATTAATATTTCTAGCACTCTTTGAAGGAAACTGGAACTTTAAGCTTTAATTATTGCTGTATTTTAAAACAGAAGAAAATTATGTGGGTAGACTTAAGGATAAAAGACATTTATGCTAATTTGATCTTTTGCTGTAATTTATTTTAGAATTCTCAATAGTAACATTAATCTTCAATGACTTATTTGAAGTAATATTGGATTCCAAAAGTATTTTCAGAAGAATTATATTGTAGTCCTGGGTGAATTATCTACCTTTATTTGAATGTTAAGTGTTGTAAAATAGACAATTTTACAAAGCAAAAGAACTTCTGATGGCTTAAACATTTCAACGAAATTAGTGGCATTTATTTTATTAATTTAATTAAATTTCATGCTTTGTGATGACTCAAAAGGTAAATCTTTTGATATAATTTTGATTTTTGCATGATATGGAAGGAAAATCATAATTGACTAATATAGACCCTAATTATAACCTTATTTTTATGACATTGCTTCTTCATTTTAGTATTATGCCAAGAAAACACTCTACCGAAAGGGAACAAGTTAGGTACTAGATTTTTATTTTGATAACACAGGGATATGGCAACCATTTACTCATTTTTTTTCACATGTAGTAATGGCAGCAACTGGTTGATGAATTGAACTGTTTGAGGGTAGGAGTGAAAACCTAGATTTAATTCACATTAGGATCCGAAAAGTTGTGGTTGTTAGAACTGAAACACACTGGAAAGTCTTGTCTCACATATTCCTCCTTTGTGACAGTCCACTAGGGTTGGTTGTACCCAGAGAGTCCATGTCCCTCTACTTTCCTGCGAAGTTTATAGGAGAAAGTCTTTCTCCCTGTACAAAAGAGTTTCAGTAAGATCTTGAGGTGCAACTCATCCTAGCTCATATCTGAGATGAAATAATAAGCTCACAAATGATGAGTAATGATTTCTTGGCAGGTACTATGAAGGCTTTTCTGTTAGGATAAACTATTCAATAGCGCATCTCTGCAGATAATGAAGTGAAAATAGATGATTGGGATTGGTCTAACCCATACACAGATCAGTGGAATTCAGTTTTCTGGATTTCTGGCAGAACACCATTCTCTCTGTAATTATGCTGATTACTGAGGGTGGTCCAAGGTTGATTTTAATATTCCTCAGTATTGCAAACTGTGACATCTGTCTAGCTTCTGGCATGGTAAAGCTCAGCCTCAGGCAGCCTGGGGTGAGCTAAACCTGTAGTTCTCATAAGAGGAGGCTCCACAGACTTCTTTCTTGCAGTAATTTCTGTGTGCCCCTTTGAACTTCAAGGTATGGATGTGTGGCAAGACTCTAGGCCATGGGTGGATATATAGTGTTTGCATATTTATACCTTAAAGAACTTGTAAAGCCTTGTTTGAAACTTGTGGTGACACATCTTTTGATAACTAGAGATACATATGGACATAGCTTGAATCATTTGCCAAAGGTTCTTTGTTTTGCCATGTTCTTTGAACTTTAGAATCTGGAGACACTGATAACCAATGGCAACTAATTATGTAAGGAAGAAACTAATACCACAATTCCAGTTTGTGTGCTCACCATTGTTTTACAGGCTTATGAAACAGTGTTTTTTTCAGATGGCCTCCTTTGACCACATTCCACATCCAGAAAATTAGTCTGCTCTTCACTCAGGAAGCAGACAGTGTCTACCACCATTTATTAAGAACCCGGGATTTATCTGTATTTATTTCCTTGTCAACCTACTCAGGTGAGTGGCCTTCAGTGTCTGTCTATGGATGTCTGTCTTACTCTTTCATTGTCCATTTATTTGTTTATATAGTGTCTAGCTTTCTTCAGATTCAGACCTATAATTGCTTCATCTAGGCCTTTGGCAAACATCTAACCGGAGAATGCCAAGATTTTAGCAAAGTCATTTGCAGATTGTTAACGATATTTTGACTCACACTCATTGAATCTTAAATGCACAGATTGGGTAGTCATCCATGTCTGATGACGCGGGGTTGTAGCTTTCAGTGACATTTGGCCATGACTTAGTTGTTCCTGGAAAGTAGCATGCAGTTAATGCTTCAGTGTTTACTTGTCCCTAGGCACACTGTGCTCCTTGATTTTTGACAGCTTGACATAGTCACATGTGGAAACTGGGAATCTCCACTGGGAAATTCACTCATTGGGCTGTCCTGTGGGCATGTCTGCAGAACATTTAATTGATTGATCATTACTGTGGAAAGGCCTGGCCCACTGTGGGTAGTGGATACCTTTTTTTTTCTTTTTTTAGGTTTTTCAAGACAAGGTTTCTCTGTAGCTTTGGAGCCTGTTCTGGAACTAGATCTATTAGACCAGGGGGTAGTGGGTACTTTTGTAAGGTAGTTTTGGGTTATATAAGAAATCAAGCTAAGCAAGCCCAGGAGATGAAGCATAAGCAGCTCCTTCATGGTCTGTGCTTCTTAACTTCAGTAGACTACCTCCAGTTCCTGCCCCACTTCCCTTAGTGACTAATTGTGACCTGGGAGTTATAGGACGAAATCAACCCTTTCTCTCTAGTTGCTTTTCATCATGATGTTTTACAATAGCAACAAAGAACCAAAACAAGAGAAATGCTTATGACCGGTTGGAAAAGCATCTGTATCAATGAACTGTGGGGAACATAGTGTCAATACCCTATTCTGCCTTTAGTACCAGGGCACTCATTTCCCAGGTCCTAAAACTGTTAACCTCTGATGCTGGTACCTTTTACGTGAGTCATTTTTCTAGGCTCTATCCTCCTTTCCAGATGTAAAAAATTACTGTCTCAGATGATGGAGAGTCCGCATCCTTTACCTTATAAAGGGAGGACTCACAAGGGATGCCCCAGACCAAGAGCAGTTCCCAGGAACTACTAAGGGAATGGGTATCAACACAGCATCATTGTTTGTCTCATCCATCTGCATCCTACGCCATGAATCTCTTCCTTGGTGAGTGTGGTAAGTCTGAATACATGACAACAAATCCATAGTCACCAATAATGTGTCAGTGTCACTTAATAATAGATACGAAAACACTTCCCGTTGCTCTCATTTGAACAAGAGGCAGACCAGATTGGAATTTTCCACTTTGCTCTTCCTTTGTCTTCTAATGCTCATGGCAGTCTGCCATGTGAGTCTGAAGCTGTCCTGGCATAAATGCTGTCTTGGGAATCTGTCCCTGTGTCTGTGCCTGTCTGTGTGTCTTTCCTTCCTAATAGAGGGTTTTGTTCTGCATTTATTGAACAGCAGAGGAGGCATTAGGTGGGGAAGGAATGAGGGATACTTTAAGGAAGTCTTAATAGAGTTATACAAGGGATAAGTCACTGACTCTGACTGACCCAGACGACACATTAATATAAAATTATTGTTTATCAAGCAATATTCCTATTTTTTGATCAGCATTTATGATGGATATTCATCTTGCAAGACTCTTTCAGCACATATTCTGTTTCCAGCAAATTATTATCACAGTATGCATATAAATAGATAAATATGCATGCATTCCTCTTGGGCCAGGAGCATGGATGAGTTCCTGACTTATGACTGAGTTATGCTTTACCTCATGTTGTAATAGTTGATTAAATGGAAATCCGAGCAAGGACGGTGGGCCATTCCACTGTTCTCTTAAAGGCAGGTTAAACAAGCAGGCTGAGTACAGTCAGACCACAGTATAATGTCTCAAGTAACTTTAAGGTGTACTGTTAATGCTGACTCTGAAGTCCCGCAAAAGTTCCAGTGTCTTAGAATTTAAGAGACATTTTCATAATAATGCTTTTACACAGGTGAGTACATATCCAAATCAATGAACACACACCCATCTTGTTCTGTGCTCTGTGAGACCGGAGCTTGTACTTCCTCATTTGATTGTTTTTGATTAATCAGTCTACACATGACTCCTCATTTCATGTATCCAGTTCACCCTTTCTCCTCCAGTCTGCCTATGTCTCTGCATGTCTCTTTGAGTGTGTATGTACAAGAGACTGTGTATTTGTGTGTGTGAAAGAGAGGTATGTAGGTCCATGAATCTATGTGTGTACATGTACACACGCACTTGTAGATGCTCTCTATTATGTAGACATGGAGATGAGGAGAAAATTCATCTTTCTCCCCCATTCCTTAGAGAAAGGCTGCTCACTGAACATGAGGTTAGGATGGTGTTCAACAAGCCCATGTGACTCCATGGTGCCTGGCTCCCACAGTTCTGGGATTACGTGTGCATGGACACCCCTGACTTTTTATATGGGAACTGGTATTCCAACTCAGGTTCTTGTGCATGATTAGACAGTGGTATTATTCACTAACCCATCTCTCTAGTGCTCATAAATTCGTGTGGAGAATGTTCCAAGAGTAAGAGGAAAAGAATCTAGAAGGCATTCTTTCAGTTTATAGGTAGCTATGTAACAGAGAAGAAAGAAAGAAGAAAAATGTGAATAATTAAAAACCATGTATGATATGAAGTGTTCCAAGAGCTTTATTAACATCCTGCTTAGACATCCTGTGTGTGTCTCTGTAATTGCTTGAATCACACATCTTTTGCCTTGATTAGCAGTTTCAATCAACCAAGACATCGCTGAGCATCTCCAAATGAAAAGCTGCAATTTCTTAATGAGAAGTCCTCTGTACCACCTTTCTGTTTTCTAAACACTTCGGATTTCCTAGGCCAGGTACTGTTTTTTTTTTTTTTAATTTTTTTATTTTGGATAAAATTGCTGGTATTGTCAAAGTGCAAAGCTCTGTTAATGTGAACCAGTAAGATGACTTCCGAAATGGAGATATTAGCGCTGCTGTGAACAGCAGCCTTTGATCCCCAAACTTCCTCCCCTTGTGTTATGTTTATCTGATTCCGTGGCAGAGTTCTCTGGGTTGACGGTAATTATTCTTAGATTTTTAAACATCAATATTAGAAATAATAAGGAAATGAAAATAGTCTCTTGGTCTTCTATCTGGAAGGCACAAAAATAAAGTCCAAAAGGAGGGTCTGGTTGTTTTCTTAAGCGACAATGAGAGTCACTGCTGCCAGATGTAAGGTAGCAGCTCAGAATGAGCCGGTGGGAAACAAAGTCCATGCCTGTCCCCAATGTGTTGTAGAGTTTCATCATAGAACATGAAATGTCAGCAGCATTTCTGGATCAGCCATCGCAGTGTGTTGCCTTTCTTTATCTCTCTCTCCTCCCATATTCTCATGCAGTCCCTGTGGGATCTTGCCTTCTGTTTCTTTAACAGACCCTCCTTGCTGGATCACAATAGCTAACAGCAGCCAAAAGAGGCATTTTTGCCATAGTTAGACAAAAGCACATTATCAGAAATTAGAGCAGCCATTCTTTTTTCTAACGGTTGTAAGTGGCCGTTGCCCTGCATGCCATCTGGTGGCACAGTTTTTTGGTCTCCAATTAGGGGCCATGTGTGTCTTGCCGGCTCTTTTTCTTCGCTCACCATTCATTTGACTGCACACCTCTCAGCCATTCAATCCCTTTCAGTCCTTCACCCTTTATTTCCCTTATTGATGGCATTGTTTGAGTCCTTCACTAGTGTATACAAAATATTTTAAAAATCCTTCTATACAAGAGGAACACAACATTTTTATTCTGAATAAATGTTTCAAAGGCACACTGAAAATACTCTGGAAGAAAGAAATGGGGGTGGGGAGGCAGCCCCACAGAGAGCTCTACAAGATTTCCTTTCTATTATAAGATGCTGTTCATATAAAGCACAGATCCATCTCCCCAGCCCATGTACTGGGGAGTATACTCCCTTTGGCTTTGCATGGTTTAGAGCAGGGCTTCTCAACCTTCCTAATGCATAACACTTTAATATAGTTCCTCATGTTGAGGTGACCATAAAATTATTTAATTGTTACTTCATAATTATAATTTTCTATTAAGTTAATTTTAATAAACTTTTAATTTTCTGTTAACTGTACTATTATGGATTATAAATATCTGATATGCAAGATATCTAATATGTGACCCATGGGTTGAGAACCACTGATTTAAATGATGAGAAACACCCTTAATCAATCACATATATTAATTCACTTGCCAATATCAAGCTAACTTTTTAAGATCCAAGTTTAAAAAAAAACATTTGAGATACACTTTTTAAAACTATGGAATCAAAGCCATGCATTGACATTTTAACTGAATTTTGTATACTTCATCAATAGAAATATTTTTAAATTCTTATTTGGATTTATAGAGTCCTTCTGCACTAATTGCAGAGTATCACCTGATAGACTCACTGGAACAAGGTTTTTAGTCAATGGTCATCAGAACGGGAAGTGATAAAGAAGCCTTCAGTGATTGAAATTCACCAAAAAGAATTTTAAACAGGCAGATTTTAATTATCCCAGAATAGAACTTGGCCAGCAAACCAGATTGTTCTTCCTCCTACTCCTTTTGGAATTGCTTAAAAAGAAAATCATACTGAATTAGTGCACATATTTGTATTTTAAAATGTATCTGGTCCTAGTCCAGTGTAGTTGATATCCAAAATTGATAACTTTAGCATCCAATCACTCTATTTCCTAAGGCAGAAATTCTTAATTAAACATGAATTCTTTTTGTTCTTTTCACCCATATAATTTTTCCCTTTTAATAAACTTAAGATTCTTTTCTTCTACAATATAATCTGAATAGAGATTCCCATCCCCCATTCCTCTTAAACAAACTGTTAAAAATACAGCTTTTGGATCTATATCAGATTCCTTGTAGGAAATGCAGAGTCCTAGTTGCAGCCACACAAACTCCTTGGAGATTAGCTTCAGAAATGAGTACTCCTTTGCACATTCCAGGTCATTTTGTCTACTTTCGAATTTGATGGTCATGGTTTTAAAATGCATACGCACAACCTTACAAGTTAGTCATTAAATTGATTAAAAAATCTTAAGCCTTCATTTTAAATTAAAAATTAGTTTAAAAAAAAACACAGAAGGGTACCCATTTCCATTGTCCTTCCAGCTGTGATGCCCTCCTGTACAGTGTGTGTGCCAGTTGCTTTTCCTGTTACTGTCACCAATTACTTGTTAAAAAGCAACTTAAGGGAGGAAGGGTTGGCTTTGCTCACATTTGAGGAAATAGTTCATCACAGAGGGGAAGTCCATCACAAAGGGGAAGTCAATGACAGGGGGAAGCCCATCACAGAGGGAAAGTCCATCCCACAGAGGAAGTCACAGAGGAGGTTCGTCACAGAGGAAGTCTGTCACAGAGGGGAAATCTGTCACAGAGTAAGTCTGTCACAGAGGACATCCGTCACAGAGGAAGTCCGTCACAGAGGAAGCCTGTCACAGAGGGGAAATCTGTCACAGAGGGGAAGTCCGTCACAGAGGAAGTCTATCACAGGGAAGTCCATCACAGAGGAAGTCTGTCACAGAGAAGAAGCCCAACACATTTTGAAATCCATCACAGAGGGGAAGTTCATCACAAAGGCAGGGTATATGGTAGCTTAATCAGTGTTAGTAGACCAGGGAGAAGCACAGGAGAAGCCCTAAGTGCAGTCAGGCCACAATGGTGGACTTCCTTCAGGTGACTTCACCTCTGTAAATAGGACCACCAGCTGGGTCAGGAGCAAATGTTCAAACATGACTTGAGTGACAACTTGTACATCTAAACTCACAAAAGGTAAACTGGCCCCTCCATCACACCTGCTCTGACTCTTATATTCCCAGTCGCATTTTTGGGTCGACGTCCATTTTATGCACATCCCTCTGTGAACAGCTCAAGAAGTTGGAGAATGGGGAAGAGTAAAGGATTTCAGATAAAGTAGATGCAGCCGGGTTACATCTGTCATACATCCCCTCTCATTTTCATTGTGAAATATTTTTTTTATCATGGTTTGGTCATATTTTTGACCATTTTGAACCTGTATTATTTATCCCCAATTTAGACAGTGATGTAAAATTTACAACGTACTTAACAAAGTGACTTGACTAACACAGTCTTTGCTTGTTGTAATGGTGTTCCATAAATGGTAACCATTTTATTATTATTTCCTGTTAGCTGCATGCTGGAGTTATAGGGGTCTCTCCTTAGAGATGTGAAACAGAGGTATCTGAATGAGCTTGAGAAGTCATATTTTTCCATTCAGGAGTAAATCCTGTCTCACCCACCCCCCACATGCCTGGTATCTCCTATCAGAAATGCACCCCGATTCCACAGAATGGCCCTCTGACCTTCTGTGGTCTCCTGTGTCCATAGTCCAGGCTCTGATCCTTCCTTTCAGACGATGCATGCCTGAGACGTTAAAAAGTCAGGTGCTACAAGGTCTTGTCTCCCATAGAGCAGACAGCACTTAGGAGTTCAGGTTCTGTTGTCTTCTCTCCAGCCAATAACTGATGCCTGGAGGTGGGACCAAATCAGAAGTATAATTTGCACTTTTGAACTTGCTATAGAATCAAGTCCAAGCTGGGGCTTGATCTCTGGGGATGAACTGGAAATAGGAGGTAGAGCATTACAGCTGACACTTGGGAAATCTTTCCAATATCCAGAAAGTTGTTTGTATTGTAGTGGCTCCAGAGCTGTGTTCACACCAGCAAGGCAAGCTTCAGGTCTGAGTCCCTGTGGAAAGAAAACTATGACAGCACTCAAAGGGTGATTGGCATTTTTTAATATTCAGTGGATTGTCTTGCCTCAGACAAGGCCGTCAGTGAATCCTTGACATAACCCTACACTTCAGCGGTTTATTTACTAAACTGAGAAAATTCAGTATTAGCAGAGGTGAGAAAGGCTTATTTACATTTAATATTACTTGACAACTTCGTAATTTTCCCTTCTCATGACAAAGAGAGAATATTACCCTAAAAACACATCAGTAACTGCAGTAATTTCCTTGAACAGACATGGGTGGATAAAACCAGGATGCAAGCTAAGAATGATGGGGGCTGGAATGAGGTAAAACCTGTTTTAGATGAAACTCAGCATAGGTAGGCGAAGCAACAACTACAGAACGTCCTTAGACCAGAGAAGCCCACAAAGCTAGGTGTGTTCCCTGGCTTTATCCTGATGAGGAGAAATTATTTTGTAAAGAATGGGAGAAGTCATGAATATTTCAGCTTCAGGGCTAAGTTGGTGGCTATAGTGTTTTTGTAATACATATGAAGTAAAGCATCCCTAAAATATTGAATTTTTATGTAATATAAGTTTAAATTTTGCCATCCAATAATTCTTTTTGCTCTAAATAAAATCAATATTGGAGTGCAGCAGCCACAGGGTAGAATGCATTAGGCTACCTAGATATAATTTGTATTATAGATGTATTCATAAACCTCTGAAAGTGCCTGGCATGGTCCAGCATGAGAACAGTGAAGCCCAGGTGGAACTCAGAAGTGTCTGAGGACATTGCATATCTCAGTTGTACCTAGTCTGGATGGACAGGGGCTCACGTGCTCTGGTCCTTAGTGGGTTCTGAACACCCATTAGCAAGGAGGCCTGGTGAACAGACCCGCTTGACTTAAATATCACTGGTGTGATGAGAACTTACTGAATACCATGTCCAGGACCTGTGCAGACATCATCAGTTAAAGCAACAGCAAGGGTCTAACTTCTGTCCTGAGACTTGGAGAGGGTAAAATGGTAAACGACATCTCCTTCCAGCAAATCTTAAGTTGGACTTTTCAGATTTGGATGCTTCAGTATCGTCCTAGAGAAACACTCATTGCAGCACAACAGGCAAGTGTCTTTCATGACTAAATGTTAGACTTTCTACCCTACAAGATTATCTTTACCATGTTTGTCTAATCCAGTTTGTATTCAGTAAAAAACATTGCATTGACTGCACATAAATGAACTGCAGTTTTCATGTTATATTCCCACTTCCCTCATAGCTATCCAATAAGCAGTCATCTGGCACATGTAAGAATCCTGAAACTGCCAGGCTAATAGCTGTGGGTCTGACAACCTAGACATGTCCTGCAGATTATGGGCCTCTTGCGAGAATGCTGGAAGATGGAAGAGGGGATTATCTACAAACAAATGACAGCTTACTGGGGAAAGAAAATCCATTAACCAGGAGCTGAGACAGAGTCAAGAGTGGGAGAGAGCATCTAGACTGCATGGTATGGCCCTTGCATGTGAAAGTAGAGGCTCACTGAGTAAGTGTGTCTTAGGGGTCTTCAAGTGGTAGGATTAGTTAGCAGACAAAGACGAAGCTACTTTCATGTCCTGGAGTCAAAAATAAGAATCCCATTTAATTCGTCTTCTGTTCCCTATCCCCTGGCTAAAAGAATCATGGGTGTCTTTTGTATTACAGTTCATCAGTGTTTCAGTTTACTTTGAAGAATGAATTATACCAAATATTAATATCCTTGAGCTTTGTGCATTTTATTTTATTTTTTCATCTTTTTGTTTCTGTTCTTTCTTTCGTGTGTGTTCCTTTTCTACAATTTTCAGTAGTGATAGGACAAGGTTGATTTGCACTGTTTTCTGGATGCTTTTGGCAAAGACGGAGGATGAACTCAGCTTGGGCAGCTGTCACTCCTCAGGGCTGGCAGCTTGAGCTTGCTCACTGAATCTCTCACCTGCTGAACTCTGCATTTATTGTAGCTCATGGGTGACATGAGAATTTGTCAAAGGAGAAATCCTTGTATGAAATGCTTGTATTAATTTGGCATCACTTCACGAGCAGGAGGAAAAGCATCCTGCTCTCAGGATATTAGGAAACCACAGCATCATATGTCCTGTGTGTCTCTGAAGGAGAAGAGGACAGCGCAGAATCTGTGTTCTGATGAACTGTCCTGGAGGCCTACTTCCATATCATCTGACTTTTGTACATCTTGGTACAAACAGACAAAGGCTGTTATTACAGAAGGGAAAGCCGATGGCTTTTAATACATCACATCTACCAGGATGAAAGCATAATTGCTACTTTTATATTCATTTTGCAGTGAACAGTAATTAGCCTTTGGCCCATTATAGCATGTGAACATCAAATTATCCACCTGCTCTTGGTCTCGTTAACTTAAACTATGTGCCTAAAGCTTCCAGGGAAACCTCTCCTTTTCCTGGCTGGTGTGATCCTTTATATAGATTCACCTGGAAAAGTCACAGTTGAGGAATAAAATCTCTCATGGGGATTTTAAATTAGGTTCTGAGTTCCAGTGGTTGGTATGTATTACATATGTTCTTAGAAGATTCAAATTACATTTTTTATTTTTTAAAAGACATTGCTTGCTTGGATGTTGGTTGTTTTACCATGACAACCTGATAACCATGTTCCAAAATCAATGCATGTGCTCAGTCCCAGAGAAAAGGCAGGTGGATGATAAACAACTTTGCTGATTTGTAGCGAAAATTTCCCCTTAGAGGAAATGGGTCTGAGGTGAAGTAATCAAGATAATCATCCATAAAGCTCTAAAGCAGCTGGCCTGCTCATGAAGCACATGTAAATACATCTGCATACTCTTCACTTAGCGCAGGGCCATGCTGGAGGCACTAGCTTCCTATCAGACAGCTACGAGTAAATTTAGAGAACACTTAGTTGTGCCAGGGAGAGGAAATTCAGACTGGAACATAGAGTCTCATGCCTGTGCTCGGAAACAATGCTTATTTCTTATCTCCAGGTGCCACCCAAAATATACAAATCTTAGCTAGGAAAGGAGTGATGAGCTTATTGTTTCTGCTTTGAAAAGAACCATCCCTGGAATTGTGTCCTTGCTGTTTGCATTGAAAAGGGAGGTATCACCTTCCGGAGCACTGGCTGTCAGTCCCAGGGTGCCTATAGGTATATTAGCTTCTCATGTCCATTGCAGCCAATTTTCATTTCATTCTTGTCCATTTCTGGAGGGCCAGCTGCAGAAACATTTTTCAACGGCCCTCAAAACAGTGAGTTACTGCAATGTGCTCCTTTCTTCTTCAGCCTGTTCAGTTTTTCGGGTCATTATCTCTTGTTCTGTGAACCCTCCATCACCTTCAACATGAAGCATTCCAACCTCCTCCCATACCAGGGTTCCTAATAAGGACATGGCCATTATGGTGGCACATTCACTAGTCCCAGGAGTAAGCAAATCTTTGGGAAGAATACAATTCTGCTCATCACAGTAGGGTTCTAGCAAACAAGTAAGACCTCAAATAGCAAAGGAAGTTTATAGGCACAGTTGCTTTAATAGATTGAGACAGCTATAGCAGTGACCATAGTTGCTTTGCTTGTTGCTGTTCCTAGCTGGCTGGGAAGCAGGTTCCTCTGTCTGATGGCTTCTGTGTCATAATATGACCTCTCATCCACCAAGTCTTCAGGATCCATTGCTCAAGGTCCTTATTGGCAAAAATGAAAAGCTACCATCTGAAATTCCCAAGAAAGGTACATGTAAGTCCTGCTTGGTGTAAGTGTCAAGGCTGTCTAGAAGCCAGATTGTGTTCACTTGAAGCTGATAGCTGTAGGAACAAGAAATATACAATGCCGTTACTTCAGAGGAAGAAAGAATATTTTAAAAATTCAGTATTAAGATTTTGTATTTGGGGTCTGTCTTTAGAAACTCACCAATCCATAATAGACAAATAAGGGAAGCCTAAAAGGAAACAATTTCTTTTTATTTTATATGGCACTTAACTAATTACATTCGTGATCCATGGATTTTGTTTATGAATAAACATTAGTGGGTAATCTTCAGGGTACATTCTGATCAAATCATCTCAACTGGAACAGCATCTTAAGAGGTTGGTGTCCCAGGGTAAAGAGAGAACAGCTTATCATTATCAATTAGAGGACTCCTGAAGTCTTTGAAAAGAGAACTTGTTTGCTTAAAATACATGAAGGTCATGTTCACTCTGAACCATCAATGAGGAGAAGTCATTTGTTATCTTAAGCAGGCTGTCATTTAGCCATTATGAAGATGAATAACATTTGTTATTATCTAATAATCTTCCTGTTGATTGCACAGGGAAGACAGTTTCAGACACCTTCTGTGCCTTTCCTAGTTGTTAGATTATTAATGCTTTTGATTAAATTCTGTAAACAAAAATTAAGGGCTTTGTTCTCCAAAATTTTGAGTCGGGCATCTGGGATGCTAAGCCATGCTTTGGTCCATGGTATTTTGAGTTGCATATGCTATTTGCCTACTGTTCATGCGACGTTGCAAAACCAAGTTCATTTTTCAATATCAAGCAGATTGTCGGTGGATCATATGCTGCCTCTATTAAGGTTAGTTTTGGACTTCTGCCTCGTTGAAGAGCACTAATGAAGCTATAAGTTACCTGTGTGCCTTCGTTTGGAGCCAGGCCTAATTATCTGGATCTTGGCCACATTATTGTCCAAGTCTTATTTCTAAAGCAGATGGAGCCACTCAGGAATGATTTCATTTGTATTAATTTGCTGCCCTGTCTTCTGTTATTCATCTAGAGGCACTGTCCTGCTATTGTCACGGATGGCAGGGAACACCGACAGATTTTCATCAGGAATTAAGAGAAAAATGAGGGAACTCTCCCCTTTGTCTTAATTGCAGGCAATTAAGTTGTGGCCATTTTAGGACTGTGGAAAGGTGTAAGAGGGTGGGTTAGGATAGCTAAGATTTGTGAGCTTTTGGATTTAAAATGAGCTAGATGGCATTTAATTGATCCAGTGGTCTGTGAAGATCCTTCCCTCCCTGTTTTTGCTGATGCCAGTTTCTCTTCTGGTCTTGGGGGGCTATAGGAGCCATACTCTGAGGGCAGTTTCCACCTGAACTTATTAGAGTCACTTCAAAACTTGTCTTAAATTACTTTCTTATTTATGTGACAGAAAGAGAACTTCCTGAAAGAATGGTCAAGTTTCCACCCTGTTTTCAGGCTGAGATGACTGTCATGAAAATAACATGTCATACACTTTGCATTTATTACCTGTAGTGATCTTTTCTAGATAGAAAAGGCAAAGATGACAACTTGGCTTTTGAATTTGCAGTCAGTCATCAGAGCTTATTTTACTACAGTTTTAGCAAAACCAGAAGAAAAATTGTTCATGACTTTTATTTGGTCAATAGGATATATCAAGTTAGTATAAAAACACCCTGGAGATTTATATGAAGTTATTGATTTATGGGTAAGGCAGAGGCATTTTCTTTAGTAGTGTAGGCACTGGTGTCGTGTCCCTGCAAGCAACTCTTATGAAACCCACTGGGTCTCACAAAAATAAAAAGAATAGGTGCCAATTGAAAAGAGAGGGAGTTAGTGGAATGGGGAAGGGGAAGGAGAAGAGGAAAAGAAAGGGTAATGGGGTGAGGATGATACAAATGCATTATGTATATTATGTGAGAACCATAATGCAAGCCACTAGATGTTGGGGACAGCCTGCGGGGAGACTCTCCTCAGTTCTCAGGAGAGGAGATGGCAAAAATGCTGGTACTTTGACTTCATAATTCTAACTTCAAGGGAGACAGCTGTTTTGTCTGCCAAGTCACTCAGTTTGTGATCCTCTACTACGGCTGCTCTCAAACTCATACACACCTCTTCTGGGCTGAGTCCTGCTCACTGTCGTCGGCCGTCCTCATCCTCAGCTAACTCATTGTAAACCTTCCATCATACCACGGGTTTGCCTTTTTTTTTTTAACTTATTGGTTATTTCTCCTTTATGAAAGGTAAATTGTTTGAAAAGTGAGTGTTTCTCTGGTCACTTCTGGATCTTTAACTCTAAAGAGAAGGCAAGAACAGAGTGGCTTGGAATAATTATGCTTCAGAGAAGCAGATCTTTCTCTGTGTGTTGGCCATGTTAGAACATCTCCAGGGACATGAGAGAAGATCCTCTTAAATACCAGATAGCATATAAGCTAAACTGTAACAGGATTAATATAGTTAAAGTAATATTTTTATTTTTTGGAGAAAGTTTTAGTTTTAAGTAAATTGATAGTATCTTGGAATGTCTCTTTGAATTGAAATTTTGCTTTTTTTGTAAGAGACTAACAACAAGCAACAACTAGTTGTAAAATCTAACTGTCTAAAATAATTACATTAGGATAGGATTTATCACAGAAATGTAAAGTAACCAAATACTTCATCCATTCCAGAACATCTTTTGTTTTTCTCTCTAAATTTAAGAAGATAATTTAATTTGAAAAGATCAGATATATTGATTAAAATAAGATTTCTATGGTACTTAATGGGACAATGAGGAAATTTCTTTCAATTTCTTAATATATGACTAAAGAACTATACACTGTTAGTCTTAGTTACAATATAATAAGATTTTAAAGTCTGGCATATGTCCAAAATTGCATCCATTAAAATCATTTGGGAATAATGTCTAAACTTCTGACAGCCAATATTATATTGTCAATCATAAAGTTTTGCAGTAATTCATGTTTGTAATAACATGCTGTACTCTAAAAACCTTTATAAAGAAGTATTACTGAGTCTTTCAAAGAATCTTGCCTAGGACTTTAAGTCCAAAAGTCAGAACTTAATGAGACCATATGTGTGACATATTTACATTGCAGTATTGCATGTACATGTGTCATATGTGTGTTGTGCTGCAGTTCAAACATACGTGTGAGGAAATAGCGAGCATGCAGCATTCTATTTTCACAAAGTCAGCAGATCTGTGCTACCAGACAGAGCAGGAAACAAGTGCTATTGGTGGGGTCAGCAGGAAGGTATCAACACTCTTTCCTACTGGTGCGATGCCACATGTAAAGATTACATGGCCCAAGTATGGCTAGGCATAGAGATTGAACTTACTTTTTTCCCATTCCACACCTAGACTTTTCCTTGCTGTCGATTGCTAGGCTTTTTATCTGAGACAATTCCAGATTTATGAGTTTCTCTTTGTGTTCTCTTTAAGAAATCTTTGTTGGGGTGGCAACATTGCTCACTGGGTAAATGCACTGACTCAGTCATGAAGACTTGAGTGCAGTTCCTATGAAATTGTGAAGGAGAAAGCCAGCGTCACCGCTCTACATTCGCCCTGTATGCATGATAATTCCTGGTTTGCTTAGTGATGCTCATTCACTTCTTTCTGCAATATGTCTCATATACCAAGATACAGATTTATTTTTAACCTTTTTGTCTTTTGCAAACCCTAGACAGGTTAATATTTTTCGATCTCCCTTTTGCATCCACTCTACTAAAATTTAGACTTTTAACGTTTGATTGGTGATTGTTATGGCTAGATTCTTTCTAGTAATACCTACTTTTTCCTCATACTATTTTCTGTACTCTTTCCAGTTCATCTACTTGACCACTGTGTTCTTACAACAAGATAGAGATAAGGTAAAACTGACTGTAAACAAGCAGACAATCTTGTGAGAAAGTATGGAAAGAATTTCTGTCAATAATAGGGTAGCTGTCAAAAGTATGCAAATACTTTGGCATACTTTTTAGAAATAGACAAGAGGAGAAATGGTCTCATTACTATTGATTCTTCAAGTTATGGCAAATATTTGTGAGACTGTGTATAATAACTAGAATTACTCCACCTCTTCCATCATAAACAGGAGGGTTACATTCTCATTCACGTTCTTATCTTCATGATCTATTAACTTCAATCAAACACTGATGGAGATGGGTGATGGACTTGGGGCTACTTACATTGTACAAGGGATGAAACAGTGATGGAGGTGGGTGATGGACTTGGCAATTTTGAATGAACTTCTCTGATTACAGTGCAATAGGATAATATGTATCTGCAGGGTGTTAAGGCTTGTTTTTATAGATATGTTTCCACAGTTCCAAGTCAGGGAACTAGAGAGCAGAGACAGAGGTCCCTCTGTGCTGCTGAGCTTTGAGAGTTGGTGTGGAAAGGCAGGCTCCCTAGATATTTTCCTGGAAAGAAAGTCTTTGACACCTTCTGCACAATCTCAAAACTGTTGCCATAATACTAAAACATATTTTGCAATTGGGAGAAATATACCCATAGAGATTTTTCTACAAAAGATGATCAAAGATATCTTTGTAAAAATGACCAAGAAGGAATTACTTTCTCTAAACTCAAGGGAACACTTAAAAAATAAACTCCAGACATCACACTGGGCATGTGTTGTAGGGACAGGTGTCATCTCTTCGTTTATGGAATTTGCATTTCAGTGAGAAAAAAGATCTCAAGGCATTCTCTAATCTTAAACATACACTCTTACTGAGAATTGTGCTTGGTGGTAAGGTAGAGTTGTAGGTGATTTGTGTTCTGTTTTGAGAAGGCAGGGCTCTGTGCAGTGAAGGAGGAAGTTATGCACTCAGTACATAATATTTCATAAGTTAAAATATGCAGAGTAAAAGATGTTTAAAAGTGCTGAGGTGAATAGAAATGTTTTACTATTTCTATTTTATTTGGGTAAATATTATAGAGTAGTAAGTTATGGACACCTTATGGGAAATACAGCTTATAGTTATAATAATAATTACATCCATATGAATAAGGGATTATTTGTAAGGCAATTAAGACTTCTTGGATATCATATATATATATATATATACATATACACACATATACATATATATGTGATTTTCTAATAAATTTTAAATAACTTTTTTGTAGTAAATGTATATAACAGAGCATTTGCCATGGTTATTTTAAATACACAGTTCGGTGTCATTAAGAATATGTATAACTTGTGTGTCTGTCAGTACCATACATCCCTGAAACTTTTTCAATGCTTTCAAACTATAAGTCTGAATCTCAGAAATAATAATTCACCACATGTGCCTCTCCTCAGCCCTTGGTAATGTGGCTTTCTGTTTTCCACCTATAAATTTTACTATTTCAGGTACTTCAAATGGAGAATTGTTTGAAGCCTCATCAATTTTGCAGCACATATTCAAATTTATTTTCTTCTTAGGGCCAAATAACATTCTATTATCATTGTTTATTCCTTTTTTTTTTCAGTTGACATGTGAGTTTCTTTTACCTTTTGGACTTGTGAATAGTGATGCCATGAACATTCATGTACAAACATTTCTTCTAGTCTGTGATTTTGGTTCATGTGGGTTCATATGAAGACTGAGAACTAGATCATATGGACATATTGTCATAAGTTTTGTTTTTGTAGCCACTATTTGGTTTAATCTTAATAAATTAAATTCTTTCCACTGATGCAAGAAACTCCAATCAAACCAGATTAGACAAAATTAAAATGCCTGTATTTAATAAATGCAGCACTCTTTGGTGGACTGAAACAGCATGGCAGGGGGAAAAAAGCCCATGCAAACCCGAAACCACTTGTTCCTTTTTCTGGCAGGAGCCTAAATGGCCTGTGGGAGTAGTACTGACCCTCCCGGGGGAGGGGTCAGTGCTTGGCAGTGTGGGAGTTGGAGTCTGGACTGGGCCAACTCCCAGGCCAGAGGCTCCCAATCATCCCAGACTTCTTGGATATGGGGATGTTGGAGAGCTGAAGTGACACCCCAAACTTAATATTACATTCCAGACTCTGGTTATAGGGGTGTGACAAGGAGCTGAGGTAATATTTATGATCAACATTTTAGGCTCTTTGGATAAAGGAGCATTGGCTCAAGTGTGGGTACTTCCTGCAGGCATGGGGCAATGTGGGAGAGGCGAAAGCTGGGAGTTGGGGGGTCCATGCTCAGCGAGAGGAGTGGCTGGAGCAGCATCCAGTGTGCTCTCATCCTTGAGTCCTCAGGCAGCTGCTTTTTGAGGGAGAGGAGAAGGCAGGTGGATAGGGGAAAAATACTGTTATTATTGGCCCTATGAAATGGGGCTAGCCATGGGATGGGACACAATAGCTGATAAAACCAGATTTTAGTTAGCACATGTTCTTGATCCAGAAGAGTTGGTACCAATAGTGATGTCCCAGGAGCTGGTGCTGGTTCTTGGCCTTATCTAGAGAGTGCTTTGTGAGTTGGTCTTGACCCAGGCAGGAGGAGTGACCTGTAAAATATGCTCAAAACTGGCTGGGGTTAGCGTAGCAGAACTTTAAGAGAACTAGAACAGGTTTAGCAAAAGGCTATTGCTTTAGGTTAAAAGGTATGGACATTTTAGAAGATAGGTAAGGAAATTGGAAACTTTGAACCTCTGAAGACAACCTGAAACCTTTTAATCCTGGACTGTTAAACCTGAAGCCTGTTAAAGAGGCATACTTGTCTGTATTTTAGCAGGAAACTTCATTAAATATCATGGATGAAGTAATAAGTTAATACTACCTTTAGTTATCAAATGCCATTAAACAGATCTGGGAGGGATGAATAAGCAAAAGTGAGACAGCTTTTTAGCTAAATGGGCAGTCCCAAATCCTCTCCTTAATCCTTGGAGAACCCCAGTCTCAGAAGTGGTGCTTGCCATTAGCTGCTGAGTATAAGAGGCTCAAAGATTTTTCCTGTGGGTGAAGATTTAATCTACCTGGCTTGTCAGGATGAGGAGATTAATCCCCTGAAAGACATCCAGGAAGCCGAAGAGGTGGAAGGCCGTGTTTTTTGCTGTGTAAGTGGCTTTGCCAAACCCAGAGGCAAGGCCTAGAGGCTGAAAGTCTTCTGTCTTTTTGGAGGAGCTAAAGGGTGCTGCAGAAGCTGCATGTCTGTGTTAGAAGCTCTTGCTAAAATGCCATGCCCTCAGATCTGGAAAGACATTTGAGAACCAGGTACCATTACCTGTTATTTAAACTGGGCTTATAAACTAAATTTAGGAGTGTGTTTTATACAATTAGTTACAGTTTACCAATGCTAGTAGGTGCAAGAAGATTAAAATGAATATTTTGAGCACATCATAAAAACACATTTACATAGACATAGTGTGGCCACATCATTCTGACAGACACACAGACAAAACATTTTTAGAAATCTGTGTTAGCTGACCGACTTAAAAATCCCGGTGCAGTTAGGCCTGCTGGGGAAGCACAGCAAAGAGCTGGGGGGGGGGGGTTAGAGCAGAGTGTGTGGGAAAACCGTGGCTTTTGGAGCCTTGTTTAAATTAGATGTTGGTGCCAGTTTAAAAGTATATTTTTGTAAAAGGATGCCCAAGCAGCAAACAGTAAGGAGGGGCAGGACCAGAATTGGGCTAGAGTAATCCCAGCAGAGGCAGCAGAGGCCATGGAAGACCTGATGGGCGAGTGCTGTTCAGAAGGGACAGGCAATGGCCTCTGCTGTCCTCCATGGAAAGGGAGTTGGGTTTACATTCCCGAATCTGGAATGAGACAGAGCACTGGAGCACTGGATGGGAATAAGGAGAAAGGGAGAGAGAGAGAGAGAGAGAGAGAGAGAGAGAGAGAGAGAGAGAAGTGGGGGCAGGACGAGCGAGAGCACACACATCTAGAAACCCCGGGCGTTTGGAGCTATGTTAATTTAGGTTAAATAGCCCCAGTTTAAAAGGATTTTTGTAAAAGGTCATCTAAGGGCAATTTGGAATTTGCTTGGAATAGCAAGAACCCATTTTAAGCACTTGTCTGTGTGATTCAAGCCTGTTGTGATACATCCACTGAGCAGTGCCCTTGAGTCAAAAATGGGGGTGCATGAGAAATGAATGGGGAACATCTTCCCACCCCCAAGCCCCATCTCAGCAAAATCCCCTGGCTTTCGGTGCAGGCCCACAGCTTCAACGAGAGCCGGAGGGCTTGGATTAACCCGCCCAACTTAATATTACAGTCACTATATTGTTTTCTGCAGTAGCTCCATGACTTTACAGTACCACCAACAGTATACATTTGGTCAATATTTGTTATGCATTTAATTGTCATTTTTCTCTAATAGCATTTTTAATACTGTGAAGTTATATCACATTGTGATTTTCATTTGTACTTCCCTAGAAACTGAGCACTGATGTTTGGATGTTATAATATGTATATATGAAATATATACCTGTAACACCATGCTACAGGATAGTTTGCAAGCCGGGTAAGGGGCTGGGGATTTAGGAACACAAGAGACGTGGATCATTTCTGAAGAGAGAATCCTGAATGCCATTTATTCAAACTTAGAGAAAACCTTGTATACCTAACTGCTGAACAATGGAAATCTCCCAAGGCAGGTGGGAAAGAGTAAACAACTCCCCTGTAGCCAACCACCAGCAGGGGCAGAAAGAGCACAGGAACAAATACGATGGTTTGCCAGAAACTGCAAGCTATACTCGGTTTGAGCCCCGGGAGGAGAGGTGAACCTGTGGGCCTTACATAGAACTTTCCTCTTTGTTCAATCTTAAAGTAGCGGTATTTGTTTTTGGGTTTTAGAAACCTCTTACATGTCTTGAGGACCAGTTTCTTTTCAGACGTATGATGTGCAATAGTTTCTGCCTGTCTATGGGTCTTTCAGTGATGCACCAATATTTTAAAGTTGATGAAGTCTAAATGGCTCATGTTTTCTTCAGTGTCCATGCTTTGGGAAATGATGCTGACCCTGGTGTCAGGGAGCTGTTCCCTATATTTTCTTCTAAGAATTTTAACTTTTGCTCTTATATTCATGTCTTTGATCCATTTTGAGTTATCTGAGTTACCTTTCCATTAATGGTCTGAAGCACATGGAGTTTTTTTGGTGGAGGGAATTGTTTCATGATTTAATATTTAGTGTAATTAAAATTTGATTCTAAATTCAGAAGCATATGTGGGAAACAATTGTCAAAACTGCCATGTGTGAGTGTCTAACAGTTATGTTTATAAGTAATTTAATTTTAAAGTAATCAGAATCGTATATAATAAAAAACCTTGATTTTCTATTTTAAACAGTGTAATTAACCAACTTTCACTACATGTACAGTGCAACAGAAAGTCTCATAAACGCAGACTGAACTGTGCCACCCAAGACTTGTTTCCATTTTGATATTAGTTGTATTCCTGCAGTATTATCTGATCAGTTGGAAAGATGCAGGCAGTTCCAAGCTTCTTTGAATTCTGAGCTGTCAATTAGATCAGACCTCTCTATGCAAAGGTAGGAATAGGAGCCGTGAGTCTGGAGAAAATCTACACTTCTTTCAAAAGCTTCCACTTCTGGGTCATAGAGTGCTTGTCTGCTCACACTGTGTCTTCCTAGCTGAAGCAACTCATCAAAGGACATTACATGGCAGGACTGCTGCTGGAGAGGGAGATGCGTGGCTTCAAACACTGTGACAATCTTCTCTAAGCTGCTTCCTTCTTCATGAATCTTATGTAAATGCTTCCTTACTTATGTAAGTGTTACAGCTCTGGAGGAAAAGGTATCCTATCCTTGGAAGTCAGGTAATATCTGGAGCTGTGAAGGCACAGTTCTGGAGGGAGAGGTATCCTGACTCCTCAGGAAGTCAGGGGATACCTGAACCTGGAGTTGGTGAGGGATGGTCTCTCTGCAGGATGTAGCAATCTTGCTCCTCTCCAAGAGACAGCCATTACAACAGAGCACCCTTTGTTCACCTAAGGGGATGTCCTAACAGAGCTATTTGTCTCTTCTCTGCTCTGTTTGGTCCCAAGATTTTTCCCCTTCTGCTTCACTTTGCTAAAGGGGAAACCCCTACACAGATGTAGCAATCTCCTCAGGCTTTAGTGAAAAGTTACTTTTTCTGCTGTACTCTCTAGGGAGTTTCCCAGCAGATGTAACCATTTCTTCTGATTTTTTTTTCTTTTTTTGCTCAGCCTCTCTAAAGGAATGTCTCAGCAAAGGTTCTGCTACACTCAGTGTAAGATCTTTACCCAAAGTCTTTTAAGAAAGGGGTTTATTTGGGACAGAGGAGTCCAGGAGAGTGGCTGCTTCTGCCAGGGTGAGAAAGACACAGGAGTTTATACAGGGATTCTAAGGGGTGGAGTTATCCCAGGGAGAAGACTTTCTGCCCAGGGACTGGTTAGTTTTCCTGCTAGGGATTGGTTGATTTAATTGGTCAGGCGCAGAGTTGGCTCTGGTTTCAGGACCAGTGTCCCTTTTTAGCCTTTTGGCTCTATTTTCAGGGCTAAGGCATATTTCTTTCACTGGCTCTGATTCTAAGGCATGTTTCTTTTCTTTGGCTCTGTTTTCAGATCCAGGGTGTGTTTCTTTCACTGGCTCAGGTTTCAGGGCTAGGGTGGTTTCTTTCCATAGCTCTGATTTTAGGACCAGGGTGATTTCTTTCCCTAGCTCTGATTTCAGGGCCAGAGTGTGTTTCTTTTACTATCTCTGATTTCAGGGCCAGAGTGTTTCTCTCACTGGCTCAGGTTTCAGAGCCAGGGTGGTTTCTTTCACTAGCTCTGATTTCAGGGCCAGAGTGTGTTTCTTTCACTAGCTCTGTTTTTGAGTGTCATGGTGGTATCTTTGGCTAGCCCCTTTACCCTACAATTTAAACTCCTCAGTGTAATCCAGTACTTTACTAAGGTGGCTGTATCTATTTCCCAGTCCCAGAAGCTCTTGCTCTGAAACCTCCATGATCTAGTAATCTAGAAATTTCAGCAATCCCAGAAAGTCATTTGGGTTGTGAGGCCATGTGCAGATTCTCGTGCTATCCACCTTTACCACAACACTTCTCCCATGTGCTTGACCAGGCAACACCCTTCACAGTCAAGTTCAGTTTTGACCTCTTCCTGGACTGCCATTTATTCTCTTACTTTGCCTATTGAAGTTCTTCTTATCCTTTACGGCCCTCTTTTAAAGTACCCCACTCTTCCCATAGTCAGTTTTAATCTTTCCAATTTCTTATCCAATTATAGCACTAATTGCTTCCATGTTAATTTTCATTTACGTACAGCATGCTTTTTACCTTTAAAGTACTGTGTGAGCTCCCATTGACATCATTATTCTTTTCTGTTTTGATTTGTGAGTTCATAGGAAACAATTCACAGCACATAGTAAGCATTCAATAGGGATTTGCAGTGTAGAACTGAAATATCTATGAAATAATATTTAAAAACTTGGCGTGATCTTTTCCCCCTAGAAGTTTTAGTTGTCAACACTGAATACTTTGTAATTTCTATGAAAAGTTGCTGATTGGTGAATCAAAGAGCAAGTCAAGAATCAAGTGCAGTATGCCCTTCAAGAACAAGAGACCGACAACAATAAAGCAGGACTGATTTATTACCTCTTTAAGGTGCATACATTTATTTTGTTCAAGGTGTGGGTTTTATACTTCCTTACAGCCTTGGGGGGCAGAGAAAAAAGTGTCTTGTGGTTTTTATGCTTCCCAGGTCATTCTGGTGACTGCTCCTGGTGAACAGTATTAAAAGTAGCCAGCACACTCCAGCGATTTTGAGGTTTGCCCCATCTCCATGAATATAGGTACTTGCCTGCTGCATTGCTCTCTGTGGGGAAATGAAATGCCAGTGAATTTCTTGCTGTCTTTAGAACCATGGCCTGATGAGTGTAGATATGGTCTGTCAGATGCTCCTCTGTCCTTCCCAGAATGTTCTTCTTGCAGCTGTATGAGAGGAGTAATTTTGTTATTTTTATTGACATCACTGCAGTGTATCTTATGTGTTTGAAATGTCTATTTTATGCACAGATCTTTTTAGAGCAATGTCCTTGAAATGCTGTGCATGGACCTGGGACAGCACTGGAAGCCCTCAAATGGACTACAAACTTGGACTAAACTGAAATGAACCGTGTAACTAAGCTCCACTTAGTTCAGCTGACTTTATGCGTTTAGAAGTTGCTGCAGAAGAACCCTCCATTTCTGTTCTGGCTCAGGCTCTTCTCACTGTAGACAGAGATGTACTATGCTGTAGAACTTGCCATTGTGTGCTCAGGGTTGGGTCCATGGGGCTGCACAAAGAAGACAGACAGACCACCAAAAGCAAACTTTATTCCAAACATAAATAAATACATAAAACATTTAAAAATTTCTCCATGGAAAACAAAAAGTTATCAGCTAGACAACAAAAAAAAAAGAAACTCATAACTCCCCTATTGTCCACACTCTAAAATCAAGTGTGTTGGACTTTTAAATTACATTTTTTTTTTTACAAATTTCATCAGCAGGGTTTTTCAGCTAAACTCGTGTTTGTATTTAGTCCACTGTTTATCTCTGGTACTTCCCGATGGTGTTCACCAGAGCTCTATACTCCCCTGAAACTGCCAGTTTTGCATAGCAGGGAAAGGTATGGAAAATGCACAATGGAAAAGTCATGTACACCCCACCATTTAAAAGTTAATTCACCTCACATCAATTGCTGGTCATGAGAGACCAGGGGTTATCTGAAAGCTGACCCCCAGTTTGCAGAGGGCCTCTTCAGTGTTGCAGATAGAGCTATCTGTTGTAAAGCAAAGTAACCCCGTGTTATAGGCAATTCTTTAGCTGCTGAGAAAGCTTCTGACAGCCTGCTCTCATTTTACTAGGCTTACACCTTTATATTCCTTTATTTATATATTCTTACTTCTGGAATCTACATTTCTATAGTCTTTTCCTTGGATCTTCACTTAGAACATGATTGCAGTCACTAGAGTGAACCTGTGGCTCCTGCTGCCTGAGAGATGCCTCTGTTCCATTTCCTGCCTTCATTCTCCATCTGTTTCTCTTTGTAATTGGAACTGAGGCAGGGCCAAAGTGATGGAGCCACAGGTAAGGAGGTCTTTGTGCAAACACGAGGATCTGCATTTGGATTCAAAGCACCCATTCAAAAACACTGCAGCAAATTAGAGTTCTGGGAGAGTAGCTCTGAGAAAGCAGGAAAGAGAATGGGAGAGGAAGCCAAGGGTAACCTCAGACAGGGTGAAGTTGGAAGACTCTTAGCTAGAGCCCTGCCCCAAGGATTCCAATCCACAGATACTGGACTGGAACCTACAAATTTGCAGTTTAGCTAGTGTTCTAGGGATTCTAATTGTAAAAACTTAAGATTTCTCTTTGAGTTGCTCTAGCCAGCCTCTATTCATATCTCAAGCTTTGGCCAGAGTCAAATTGTAGGTACAGTTTAAAATAATTTTATACCTTGTACCTTCAGGAATATGGGAATCCAGATACATTTTTATTTCATGAGATCACATGCTCCTTTCAAAGATCACTCAGGTATAAACCTTTTAACCCTTGCAAGCAGAACACTAGCCCTGTTGCAACCATGCATGCTTCCATCCCACCTACCTCCACCACTCTGTCAGAGCCCTCTCCCTCTCCCCACTCATCTCTTTCTCTTTGCCTTCTCTTGGAGAACATCTTCTCATACCTTCTACCTTTCCCATTTTTTAATTGCAATTTCATTTTGTTTGTTTGTTTCTCATCTTTATCAAACTCAAACGTCCTAATTGTAGTTTCTAAGGGTCATTTTTTATGTTCCATCTTCTGATTTTCTCAGCAACATTTGTTTAAATTATTTATTTCTTTATTAATTAATTAAAGATTTC
>NW_026068053.1:3093279-3105140 GCF_014885135.2 Alexandromys fortis | reverse complement strand
AATAGGGCTGGAACAGAGCCATATGGTGAAACACTTGTCTAGCAAGAAACTCTTAAGTTTAACTTCTATCCCAGCAAAAATAAGTAAATAAATGAAATGAAATAAATAATCTGATTCAGAGCCATGGGTCACTGTGCAGAGTTTTGAACCAGTGTGCACTAAACTCTGAGTTTAATCCAAAGTGCTGCATAAATCAGGTCTGCAATTCCAGGACTCTACTGAGGTGGAGGCAGGGAATCAGAAGTGCAAGCTTATCTCAGCTGCATGGGTAGTTCTAGGCCAACCTGTATTAATTGAGATATGGTCTTAAAAATTAAATAAAAGATTGAGATAATGTTTGTGTCAACATACTCTGTCAGAAGTGCAATTATATATTTATTATCTAATATTATATTTGATATATTAAACCATGAACTGGTATTCTATAGATTTATAAAACTTAAAATTGTGCTTATATGTGTATTGTTTATGTTTGCATCTGCCTAGGTTTATACAAGTAGTGTTTGTGTGTGGTGTGTGTTTGTATACTGTACACGTGCATGATATTGTTTGTATGAGTAGTGTTTGTGTGTTATGTGCATGTATATGGCACATGTGCATGATACTGGTGATATGTGTAGTGTTTGTGTGTGCCATGTGCATGCATACTGCACATGTGCATGATATTGGTGATATGTGTAGTGTTTATGCATAGTGTGTGCATGTGTACTGCACAAGTGCATAATATTGGTTATATATGTAGTGTTTGTGTGTGGCATGTACATGCATACTTCATATGTGCACAATTTTGGTGATATGTGTATGTTTATGCATAGTGTGTGCATGTGTACTACACATGTGCATGATATTGGTTATGTGTAGTATTGGTGTGTGCCATGTGCATGTATACTGTACATGTTCATAATATTGGTTATATATGTGGGGTTTATGTATGTGTTGTGTGTGCCTGTATACTGCATATGTGTATGAGATTGTTTACATGTGTAGTGTTTATTGTGGTATATGCATGTATACGTATGATTCTCTACAGAAACCCAGGATTGATCTCAGTTGTCATCCTTGAACACTGTCTACATTTATCTTTGGAGACAAAGCTCAACAATTCAGCTAGTCTGGCTGCTAACAATTCACCTATTTCTGCATCCTTCCACAAAGATGGGGTTACAGTCATGTTCCACCATGCCAAGCTTTTTACATAGGTGCGTGGGATCCAAATTCATGTTCTCATGCTTCTATAGAAGACACACTTTGACCATGCTATCTCCCCATAATTGTTATAACTGCTAAAACATTGTAAAACCTTAAAATTTACTCTTTAAGCTTGCTGAGTAATTTAGAAGTCACAGACATTGTATAGCTTGCCTCTCACATGAAAGTCTGCTTTTGAACAGCACAGTGTCACCTCTGACAATTTTATCTGCAGACTTGCCTCATTTTTCTCTCATTTCTCATAGATTCTCTGACAGTGTCTCATAACATTATTTGCTAAATCATCTTCCCATCCTCAACCCATATATGAGTCAGTGCTTAAAAGCTCAGCATTTGTTCCTTGTCTTCTCTGCATCCAGACACACTTTGTGTCATCTTACTCTACCCTGGGACATTTAAATACCAGCCTGTTCTTCTCATGCCTCATATATTTTTATTACAGTTACTTACAAACTTCATTTTCATATAACATCGGCATCCCAAACTTCACACGGCTAACAAGGAACTAGTTTTCCTCCTATCCACTTCTTTTCTTGTGTCATAAAGAAGCTTAGCTCAGCCAAAGATAACATTGGTATTGGCTCTTCTTGTGGACAGTAATTGCTAAACTTTTGTATGTTGCACCTGACAGAAATGACTGACTGTGTACTCAGGCCAGGAATGTCTAACAGTCTGATTTGATGTGTGTGTGGAAACCAGAGCAAGGATGGACAGTTTGACTTGGAAACAGGGATTGGATCACACAGTATCAACAAATCTCTAGAGTATTAAGGCCAGAGATCGATTACATAGGCTGTCACTGATGTCTGCACAAAGATACTTCAAGAAGCATTCTGAGCACTGAGAGTGAGTGAGCATCTCTGGAGGGTGTTCCATAAACACAACACCACACACAGACACTGGCAGAGCAACACTGCTTGGATTCCTCGTACGGAAAGGGTGACTGAAAGCTTTATTCTACTGTGTGGGAAATTTTCCTTGTCTGAAATTTCTTTTTGTTCTTTCTTTATAATAAATCATAGCTAAAAACAAACCAGCTTTCAATGAATTTCTGAGTTCAAGAGAATGATGGGTAAATAGAATGGTCTTGAGAACTCCTCAACTTGGGTATTCAGTTGGGCTTGGAGGCATTGTCCCCTCTGACTTTTCATTTGACTCATTTTTCATATATCCTTCAATGTTATTGTCTTTGTAGCGCGAGGATCTAGATAACATTTAGATTACTATTTAGACTACTCACGGAGTTTAAGAAGGCATATCATTCAATAACTCAAAGATTAAAAGGATCAAGAATTGAGTATAAGAATCCAAGTATGTCATAGAAATCAAGCCAGCAGCTTGACATTGCCAATAGTATTTGTATCATTGTAGTGCTCAATATCTTTTCCTACCATTTTAATAATAAAACAACAAGAAGAAAAGAACTTCTGTTTTTTCACCTAAATTTCTGAAATCCTTAGAGTTGCTCTGTTTCCATTCCTAACATCTACAGATTATTCTTTATATAGTGTTTGAATACTAAGAAGCTATGCCATTTCATTTATGCTATATAATTCTTAAAGTCTGAAATTCTTGTGACTTCATTGCCTATTGAACCCCACCCCATCCCACCAAGGTCACTCCAAGTTTATTCCTACCAAGATTCCCTGTGTTACTATGCTTACAACATTGTCCTCCTCAATGGCCTCTGCCTATGCCAACTTTTTGCTGGTTTTCATGTGGCTTTATTTTTTACACCTTTACAGTTCCCACTAAATATTGACCCTTGGGATTGGGCAAGTGGTTTAGTTGGTAAAGTGTTTATTACTGCACAATCAGGACAACCTAAATTCCACCATTCAGAAGCATTGGGAAAGCAAGATGCGTTGGTGTGTGCCTGGAATACTGTCAGTGCACTCCAGGTCGGGTGAGAGATCTGGTCCCAAAAGATAAACATCAGATGGGATTGAGGATGACACCCTGCTTAACACAGAGAGAGAGAGAGACAGAGACAGAGACAGAGAGACAGAGAGAGAGAGACAGAGACAGAGAGACAGACAGAGAGAGACAGAGACAGAGACAGAGAGACAGAGAGAGACAGACAGAGAGAGACAGAGACAGAGACAGAGACAGAGAGACAGAGACAGAGACAGAGAGACAGACAGACAGAGAGAGAGAGAGAAAGAGAGAGAGACAGAGAGAGAGACAGAGAGAGAGACAGAGAGAAAGAAAAACAGATAGACAGACAGACAGATACACTGCATACACAAATATCGTCCCTTAAGAAGTTTCCATCAATCACAATGAAGAAGAACTCCTTCCTAACAGCATGGCTCCTACGGCTTTTGCTTAATTTTCTTCAATCTCCTTTCAGTCTCTAAATGTGAACAGTCTGTCTCATGCTGCATTTGCATGATTTGTTTTCACTATTTGGATGCAAATTCCAAGAACAAGAACATGCGAATTTTAACATTTTTTTTAGACACTTAGTATCTGGAATAAAGAAGATGCTTAATAAATACTTGTTGGTTTAATAACCAAATGATGCATCAGAGAATGTATTATTTTACCCTAGACACATTGTATGGCACACAGTCAGTCAGGATACAGCTAATATTTCATGATTTAAATCAGGAGCCTGCATGCTAAAGTGACATCTCCATAGAGTTCCAGGCAACAATAAGTGAATGCAGCTCCTTAGAAATTAACATGACAGTCCTAGCATCCATGTTTTTTTGTGATGTTCTGACCGAATTATTCTATTTGTGGCAGTATAGCTATATTAAGATTCTAATAGCATATGAAATGTAATTGTTCCTCTAACTGAAACAGTTTGGATGGCTTTGGAGTGTCTGAGTGGGGAGGGGCTCCCTCACTGTGGGAAGGGTATTCGTATAAAAGCTTGGCCTTCTCGTACCTTTCTGCTTTCCTGACACAACCAAAAAGCCTCTGTTTGGCACCAGCCTCTTGGGCTTACACTTCTCAGGTTCATATCTGCAAAATAAACTTTTCTTTATAAACTGCTTAGTCTCGGGTATTCTGTGATCACAGCACAAAATGGAAACACGTTCCCTAGCCAGCCCAGTTTTGACATAGCTGTTCAAGCCACATACCACATGCTCCAGTTTTGCCCCTGCTGCTCTGTAGTGCTTGGTACATACTATGTAAGGTCAGAGCGAGCCCAGCACTGTCCTGTTGCATTGGAACCAGAACTCTGACGAGCACTACGAACTTTTTTCCTTTTGATGGGAAGGAGGTTTTTCCTGTCACAGTTCACTGCTTCTTACTCTGATGCAGCAGACATGACTTTTAGGGACTGCCTGTAGCTTCCCATCTGTGAGAAAATCCTTCCAGCAGTTAAAAGTCATGGCAATTTCTGGTAAATGGATTCACTAAGTGAAAAGGGAAAGGAGGGAGTTTGAAAAGAGAACCTTTAAGGCAGAAATGAAGCTTGGAGATGGGAAGTAATGTATGCCTATGAAATCTTTACCAGAAGCATCCACAGCTTCTCCAGGATGCTGGTTCTACCAGGTATGTTTACAAGGATGCTGTATGTCCTTTCTGTAGCATAGCAAATAAGGCTGTGAAATTCTTGACCCAGAGGCCTTTTCTGATTTTCTGTTATTGCTACTTAAGAAATAACTTTAGATTTTGATAGCTTTCCCCACATGAATATATTTTCCGACTTTTGCAAACAAAAGGATCTATGTACAAGTATTCTGTAAACTTTAAAGCTTCACAGTCTATATTAGTCGGCAACATTCTTACTTTCTTAGTGCCAAGGTCAAAATTCTAAAGAGAATGCACTTAAGCAGTAAGGAGTGTGCCTAGGACACAATAAACACAACGCCCAGTGAATAACACTTTGATAATTCTCACCATGCCGTTCTTTAGGTATATTGTATTACCAACTGTCTTAGTTACTATTCTACTGTTATGATGAAACACCATGACCAAGGCAATTTATAAAAGGGAGTGTTTAATTGAGGATTGCTTGCAGATTCAGAGGGCTAGTTCATTATCATCATAGCAGGGAGCATGGCAGCTTGCAGGAGTCATGGAGCAGTAGCTGAGAACTAGCATCTATCTGAAAGTTGGAGAGAGAGGAAGCATGAATGGAGGGAGGGAAGGAGTGTGGGAGGAAGAGACAGAGGCTTTTGAAGCCTTGAAGTAGCACATCCCAAGTGACACACCTCTTACAACAAGGCAACACCTCCTAATCCTTCTTAGGTAGTTCCACAGTTGAAACACATGAGCCTATGGGAGCATTCTTATTTAAATCATCACAGAAACTGACACCTGAGCAACACTTCCCCCTTGTGTTTCATCAGCGAATGCATTATAGAGTATGGTTGCACAAAATACCTTTCTCTCCTTTATAACTTCCTTCCTACTTTTTTCCCACAAATACTAATTGTGTCCCACATTTCCTAGTAGTCAGCACCCAAAGACATACTTTGCCTCCACGACTTGGGAAATCTATCAGTTAAAGCAAATGTCATCAGGGGCTGTGATTGGTGGGACAGACATGAATGAGAGCATAGCACAAACAGGAGGACTTCTTGGGATCAAAATACCAAATCTAGGTTCCAAGTGTGTTAAAAAGAAATGCAAAATTAACTGTTTGCAGAATTGGAAAGTTCTGGAGTGCTTTGGCTTCACACTAGCTAGCTTTGGGGACTTCAGTGGCATTCCCTTAAATGTCATCCATTTCCTCTCCTCCCCATACCTCTTCTCCCCTTCTCTAGTATTTTTCTCCCTACTTCCCTCTTTCCCCAACTTGGCCTCTTTCTCTTTCTTTCTTTTTCTTTCTGTTGTTTTGGTTTCCCTATTGTGTTGTCACTATTTTCTCCTGTGAAAGATGAGCCCCCTTTGTGTACTCAGGGAACAGTCTTTGACAGTCCTGCATGCCTATCCTTTTGGTTTATTAATCCCCAAGGGATAAAACGTTCACTTTCTACCTTTATGACTCAATTCTACAAGAACTGTTATTATCCCCCTATCAGTCACCTTTGACACCATTGCTGCTGCCTTGAAAGTAAATGCAGCACAGTATTTGGTCAGGACTGTGTCAGATGCCCTTCCTCACAGTCTAGTGAATAGGAGGGGCTGTGGAATGTGACTGATGGCCTTATTACACAACTAGGAAATGGCTACAGAATATTCTTCAAGGAATAGTTCCTGGAATAGATGAAAGCATGAATCCATACCACCCACAGGCAGAACACTATATAACGATGTCTCTGCACTGTCCTCTCCACACCCACAATAAGGTGACTAATAATCCTTGGCACACTTCGTGCCTTCACTTGTAGAAGCATCATCATCCTTCTCATGGCAAGTATGTTTCCCCTCCCTCCCATCCTGGTAGAGCACAAACTTCACTTTCTGATCGATTCCACTGACTTAGCTGCAGTTGATTAGCTCATAATGAATACTTGACGAGGCCAAGTAGCATTCTGTGCTAAAATTTCTGTATATGGACTGATGAACGTGCACACTAGCTATGTACTAGTAGCTCCAACTACTAGTTGGAGGTAGGTCCAACAAGACCTAAGAATGTGTTGCCCTATGATGTCTGGAGTAATCTCATCCACAGAGTGAAGCTAACACACAAGGATGCTTAAACTCAAGAAAGTCAAATGTTCAAAATGTTAGATCCAATGGCTTTAGTTATCATATACCTGCCCTTTCTTTGTTTTCTTTCTTGTAAGTTTTCTTTCTTGTAAGTTTTCATTGGCTAAGTGAGGCATTCTAGTCTCTGGTTGTTGCAAACAACAGATCTAGCTAAACTTCTTGCTAGGAAAGCAAAGGGACCTGAGTTTGGATCTCTAGAACTTAGATTACTCTGGACACATTATCGCACATCTATGAGTTCAGCAGTCCTATAGCCAATTGAGAAGCAGGGTCAGGAGAATCTTCATTAGCTCAGGGACCAGCTAGCTGGGTATAAGTGACCCAGCAGTGACAAACTATCAAAGACCCCATCTCAAACATGGTGGAAGGCAAGGACCAGCATAGGTTGTCCTCTGACCTCCCTCTCTATGCTCTGGCATTCAAACATGGCATTCACAGACAGCATACATACATATGTGTTTGTACACACATACACACACATGCAGATTTCAAAAAAGAAAGTGAGTTGGAACAAACGCACATCGATAAATTCTCCCATTTATTTCCATGTGATCATATTCATTTGCCCTATCACATTTCTCCATGTCTATCCACTCTTTATTAAACCTATTATCACAATGACATATATAGAGGTATAATTTTGGAAAAATCTCATTTTTTTAAGAAGACTCTCTCATGACACACAAATTTATATTGACTAAAGTTCCATGCTTTTATCTTTCTAATTTGTTATTATCATAGGTATTTAATGATAAATTTAAAGTATCTAGTTTAAAAATGTTTTTTTTTTTTTAAGCTGGGTGTGGTAGCACATGCTTTTAATCCCAGCACTCAAGAGGGAGAGGCAGACAAATCTCTGTGAATTTGAGGCTAGCCTTATCTACAGAGTGAGTGCCAGGGCAGCCAGGATTGTCACATAGGGAAACCCTGTGCCGGAAAACAAAAACAAAAACAAACAAAAAAAAAAAAAAGAAAGGAAAGGAAAGAAAAAAATTACATTGACATAATAAATATAAATGAGTAGAGAATGATTGCATAGCAAAAAGCTTTAGATAATTGTATGTGGACTAGAAAGTCAGAGGTAGAAAAGATGACATCTATGAATAAGCTTTCTTCCTATGGTTATTCGAACCAGGCACAAAAGACTGCCCGCTTTAGCACGCTAAATATTGTTTTCTCTAGCAAGGAATGAACAATGGCTTCTGTGGGTTAAGTGTTTTTGCTTGTTCAAGTCAGTTAGCAAGTGATGGAGGTTAATCACTTGACTTTTGATATTTACTATGACAAGCAGTCCAGTGACTGCCGGAATACAAACAGCACTACTCATAATGGAAATTAAAGTGAGCCATGGATCCCACAGAGAAGTTTCATTTTCTATGAGGCATACAGAAATATCAAAAATCTGGATGACTCAGAGACCTAGGGTAAAATCAAATATGACTGACAAAGGAAGTCAATAAAATGATTCCTAATGATATTGTGGTTTATTCATAGGATGAGTGCTTAGCCCAATTCTCATCAGAAAGACTACCTCTCCAGCTGCTGGAAACAGATGCAGAGGCTCATATCCAAACATTAGGTGAAACTGGGGGAACTCTGCGGAAGAGCATTAGGAAGGATAGCAGGAGCCAGAGAGGTCCAGGACACCAGGAGAACAACAGCCCACAGATTCAAATGGTTGGATCTCAAAGTGCTTACAGAGATTGAAGCAGCCATCACTGGGCCTGCATGGATGTGCACCAGGTCCTCTGCATGCATGCTGTGGTTCTTTAGTTTGGGATTTTTGTTGGACTCCTAACAATTTGAGTGGGGGGTGTCTCTGACTCTTTTGCCAGCTCTTGGGAACTTTTTCCTCTTTTTGGGTTGCCTCGTCACACCTTGGGAGTACATGCCTAGTCTTAATTCATACTGTTATGCTAAATTTGATTGATATCACTGGGAGGCTTGTTCTTTTCTGAAGGGAAACAGAGGATCCAGAGGAGTGGGGAGTTGAGGAGGTGAGACTGCAGTTGGGATATATTATAAGAAAGGAGAATAAATAAATAAAATAAGATATTAAAAAATATCAAAAAGTAGAAATCTATGGGTGAATTCAATTGCTATAATATATTTTATCCAAAGCCACCACACAGTATTTTTCTAAAATAAAATTAATGAAAATTGAATTATTGATAGCATTTTTATAAATTGCTTCAGACTGTACTCAGTATTTCATATACATTTTATCCTAATGACATATCTCACTCAGGAATAGTCACAGTCTCAGTGTGCAGAGACCACTCAAGGTGTGGAATTATTGTTTTGGACAACACAACCCTAGAGACACAGAGCCAGAGAGTATTCCACACTCTGTACTGTAGCAATGCATTATGACAAAAATATCTCTTTCATTCTAAGAGACTGGAACTTTTGCTGGATCTCACTGCCATAGCTAGTAAACTATGTATGGTCACTTAAGACTTCTTTTGTTTGTATGTTTGTTTGTTTGTTTAGTAAGTTAGTTATTTTTAATCTTTTAATTTAATTTATTTATTTTTTCTGAGACAGGGTCTCTTGGTGTAGCTTTGGTGCCTGTCCTAGAACTTGCTCAAACTCAGAGATCCTCCTGCCTCTGCCTCCTGAGTGCTTGGATTAAAGGCATGCCCCACCACTGCCTAAGACTTCTTAGTATGCACTTAACCTGTTTGTTTAACCTGCCTTTGAGGGAACACTGTAGCAATCAACCTCACTTGCCTTGGATTTCCCATTTAATCAGCTATACAAAATAAGCCAGTGCACAGTGATAGCATGAAGTCATATACTTTTCCATGCCCGTGATCCAAGAGTAATGCATTTGTGTTGCCATAATAATTTCCAGCAAACAGTAAATATAGGCAGAAAACAGTGTTAGAAAGTGAATACCCATGATAAATGTTGAAGCCTGTATACAAATACTGCTTACTAAGCAGTGATGTTTGTAGTACTTTTTTCATCTGATCAACTGGAATCAGTGATTTATACAGCTTTCATAAAGATTTCTGTAAAGTATCCTTTATTCCTTCCTCATGTGACTTTTTTTGTGATGTTCACTAAAGATAGAGAAAAGCCCTTTGCATGGAGAAAAACACTCAGGAGACAGTAATAAACAGTTGTCCAGAGACACAGGGGCAGACTCACAAGACAACTTTTGGGCAGGGTTAGATCCAGACTCACACAACAGACAGAAGACACAGGTTACAGGACAGCAAGAGGAAGTGCTTTGGTTTCTTTCTTTAGTGCAGCCCTGGTGGATGATTGGTGACTGAGTTGATTATGAATGCATTTGAAGCGACTGCACAGCATCTTTCACAAGACAGCGCAGGCAAGTGTTTGTGTTTCCCGGCATCTTTTCTGTGGATAAATCTAATAAATGCTCCTGAAATCATTTCTTACTTCTGAGATAAAGAATATGTTGATCTTCTTCATTAGTTCATAATGGTTAAATATTAAAAGCTATTTTGTTTTCTTAACTTCTATTGCTTTACACTTTCAGTAGTACTTACTTAAAAATGTCCCCATTACTCCAGTGCCTGCCATTATGTACATTTCAGAAAATTACAAAATGATCATAATGATGTAAAGATGCTTTTTTTAAGGACTGAAAAAGACATTTGAGAGTATTATTTCCTCCTGTTAAATGACAAAGATTGCCTTTAAGTTACCTTTATATATTACAGTTAACTATTTAATTTTGTGCATGCAAAATTTAATTGGTTTCTTACCAAATCTCGTGAGAATGTGCAGCTGTAGTTAAGAAAAGTAATAGAACTTGCACTTCTTTCCTTCTATATCTTAAAAAGAAAGACAATCTCACTGGTTGTCCCTTGTACAGCTACAGATGAGGCCCCATGTAAGGCTGGATTCCTAAATGTATTTTGGGAACTTCAAAAGCTCTACTATGGCTCAATAACCAGATCTACTAGTTTCCTTCTTACCACAATACCTTGAAGTATTATGTAGTCCAAAATGTGATAATAATTGACTTCTTTCATTTATTTTCTCATTAAGAAAATATAGACTTTCTTTCTGTGCTGGCTTGTTTTATGTCAACTTGACACAAGCTTGAGTCCTCAGAGATGAAGAAACCTCAATTGAGAAAATGCCTCCTAAGGTCAGGCTGTAGGCAAGCCTGTAGGTCAGCTTCTCAATTAGTGATTGATGGGGGAGATCCAAGCCTATTGTGGGTGGTGTTGTCTCTATGCTGGGGGTCCTGCTTGCTATAGGAAAGTAGGCTGAACAAGCAAGCCATCAAAAGCAAGCCAGTAAGCATCAGCTCCCCCTGGCCTCTGCGTCAGTCCTGCCTCTACGTTCTTTCTGTTTGAGTTCCTTTCATGACCATCTTCCAAGATAACTATTACAAAGAAGAGTAAACAAAATAAACCCTTTCCTCCCTGAGGTGGTTTTGCTCGTGACAATTCATCAAGATAGTAGCCCTGGCTAAGATTCTCTCCAATGGCAGTTTCCTTAAGGAGCAGCATGTTTCTATTTGCTTTGTACCATGATACCTTAGAACAATACCTGAAACATTTAATACATGTTTGTTGAATGAATAGCATGGGTAATGCAAATAAAAGACTGTTTAAACATGAAACAGGACCTGCCTCTTAGTGTAGTAAGCAGCCAGCCATTAAGGTAAACTGTGAATAGGGATTGGGGAGATGGCTCAGTGGCTAGGAGAACTCTTTTGCTCTTCTAGAGGCTTGGACAACTCCAGTGGATCCCACAGTCTCTTCTTCTAAAGGAACCTGCAGGCATGTATACATCCCCATATTCCAACACATATAATTAAAATAAAATAAATTTTAAAAGTGTAAGCACAAATAGAAACCACATCATCAGACATAGTATGTCATACTTTGTAGGAAGTTTGCAGAACATGCTATAAATTGAACTCTTACCGACATCCCATGAATCAAGTATGTGTCTAATTCCATGGATGAAAATACTGAGAAAGGAGAAGAGCGTACAGTTATTTTAATTAATTATTTATATATTAAAGATTTCTGTCTCTTCCCCCC
>NW_026068053.1:3083000-3091115 GCF_014885135.2 Alexandromys fortis | reverse complement strand
AGTGAAAGATCTATTTGACAAGAACTTTAAGTCTTTGAAGAAAGAAATAGAAGAGGACACCAGAAAATGGAAGGATCTCCCTTGCTCTTGAATTGGGAGGATCAACATAGTAAAAATGGCAATTCTACCAAAAGCAATCTATAGATTCAGAGCGTACAGTTTTTCTAAGCTCATGGCATGGAATGAGCATTCAGAACTGACTAGCTTCATCCGACTTCTAAGATAAGCTTTTGTTTGAATTGACTTCTTTGACCTGTAAAGCACTGTAATAACTAAATTATTATATTATTAATAAATCTTGGGGGTCAAATAAGGCCCTCCTTGTTCCCTATGTCGCTCTCTCCCCATCTGAGTCCATCAAGAAACTCATGACTTATTCTGGTCAGCTGAACGTGGACTCTGTCTTCTGTATCAAGATACAGTTTATTGACAGTTTGACGGAACAGAGCAAACAAATCTCTTGCAACAAAACATTGTGGGCAAAATGGTTTAAAATGACAAGATTCTGTTGCCTTGTAGTTCTGGCAGCTGGCTGTTTGTAATCATGGTGTCAGCAATGCCAGACTCCTTCAGAAATGCTTTGTCTAACCTCTGATGTCTGCTGTCTATAGATAGCTACATCACTACAGTCTCTGACTGAAGCTTCACTGCTCCTCATTCCCCTGTCTGAACTTCTCTTCTTATAAGGATGCTAATCATATTGGCTTAAGATCTTCTCATTTTCCTGTGTGACTTCAAATAAACCAGATCCACAATGATACTTTTTCCTCATTAGGTCACATTTGGAGGTTAAGACTTCAATATTTCTTTGAGGCACCCAATTTTATCTTAGCACTCAACCATACTTGATACTCATCAAACAAAGATATTTGCAAATAACTGAGACTTCATTCTATGAGACCCGTTGTTTATGTAGAGATCTAAAGCAAGTACAAAGCACCATTATTCCTGTAGTTGGGAGGCAAAGGTTAATTTCTGTGGAGGGAATATCAATGGCAGGTAATTTATGCACTGTGAGTGTGAGGAAACAGTAGCATGTTGGAGGAGACATGATTTACAGAAGGCTACCAGGAACAGGGAAGAAAGGTCTAGAAGTCAAGGTAAAAACAACACACAAAGAGCAGACACAAGTAGTGAGAATTGCTGCAAACTCCAGAACTCAAGGTCAGAAGAGACCTGAATTTCAGTCAAGTAAGACTGAACAGTAACACATTAAGTGGAGAAACCACAGCACGGACAATGTCAGGCTGATTGAAGAGAGACAGAACAGAGCAACAAGAGAAAGGGTCACTGTATGTTAGCATTATTGGGGTTGTGTGTGTGAATTGGGTCGTAGTGTACAAGTAGGTCTGTGAGGGCAGAGATGTCTTTGAAGACCATCAGAAAGTGATATTAAGTGATATCTGGCTTCTTATGGGGCTTTTGTTAATGAGGCAACAGGGTGCAAGGCTGCCTTTAAAAATCTATAAAATGATCTTTTTCTCCTTCCTTCTCTTCCTCTTCCTCCTCCTCCACCTTTGTATCCTTTTTTATGAAACACAAGGACTCGTGTATTCAGGCTGGCCTCAAACTTGCTATGTAAATAACTGTAAATACCTTGAACTTCTAATCTTGCTTCTACCTTTTATTATTTTTGAGATTATAGTATAATTGCATCATTTCTCCCCTTCCTTTCCTCCCTCCAAGCCCGTCAATATATACCTCCCCACTCTCCTTTGAATTCATAACCTCTTTTTACACTGACTAGTATTGCATGCATATATGTACATGTATATACATATGTTCCTGAATATAACTTATTTGGTCTGTAAAATATTATGTATGTCTGTTTTCAGGGCCGATCATTTGGCAGTACATAACTAGTTGGTGTGCTCTTCCCTGGGTAAGACCACCTCTCCCTCTCCCAGCTTTTCTCAGTTGGCTATAGTGTTTTTGTGTGTGTAAGGTTGTGACCTCCTAGACTTTTCTTCATCCACTTTGGCATGCCCATTGGTGTCATATTTGCTCAGCTCATGTTTGGGCAATCATCTTGGTGAGACTTAATGGGTGTAGCTTCTGGTGTCACTAGGAGACACAACTCACAGCAAATTCCTTGATCCTCTAGCTCTTACAATTTTTTCTGCAGTGTTCATTGATCCATAGGATTGGAAGTATTTTGTAGATGCTTCAGGACTAAGTTCCATACCTCTGCATTTTGATTAGTTGTGATTTTCTGTAATGGTCTCTGTCTGATGCGATGAGTCTATTGTTGCATAGACAGAGACCATTACAGAAAATCACAACCAATCAAAATGCAGAGAACACACACACACACACCCTTTAAATATTTGTGTGTTTTCAGGAAAAAAGAACCAGACACCAATAAAGTCTAGTAGCCCAGCTTATCCAGCCTCTCAGAATGCCTCTGTTATAACTTCTTCAAAATTCTACATCCAGAACAACTTCAAAGCTGCTGACTGAGATGGTCCAGTCTCACAGACTACACCAACCAGATACTTAAGATAAGCACTGTACTTTCTCATCACACAGAAACTAAACAAAAAATAATACAGCTAGATCTCCTAGAACTTAATCATTATCCCAATTTTCTCAGGGTGCTCTAAAGAGATCATCACCTCCAGACAGCCCCAGACAGGAAACAATCTAGAGAACGTGATGCCCACATTCACAAGAGGTGGGGCAGGTGGTTTTTGGTCATCTAGTGGGTTATGAATGTTTGTCATTATTTAGAGGGGCCATTTGAAAGTTATTACTAGTCATAGTCAGGAACTAAGCAAAGGAAATTAGATTCAGGGATCTCATTCTGTAAAAAAATGTGGATATAAACATGATAAGATAAAAGGGCAGATTATAGAATCTACTTCCAAATTAAAAAACAACTACCAGTCTGAAATATTTCATATTGGTATATGATTTTTATAATGATACAAATTTATGGTTATTTTTGTTATATTGTATTTATGTTTTTATTCTTGTTTAAGGTATTGTATCTATGCAACTCATTTAAAATATGTAATGTATAATTAAGAAATATATGCAAGTAATTAACCATCTATAATAATCAAGTATATAGTCATGTTAGGTGTGTTTTCAAGATTAAACAGAGATGTATTTTTAGATATATAAATTGTCTTTAAACTTCTCTGAAGTACTTCAGAGATCTACAGAATATGACATTTAAGATGTTTTAATAATTTAAAAGTTTTCATGACAGTAAAAGACATCTACTCCTGTGATACCAATTTAGTTCAAATACGGATGATGGGCATTGAAGAACTTCCATATGGAGTTTGCTTTTATCATGGCAAAGCTGACTGCTGACAATATGTTGTCCAAATTGCACAAGTAGGACACAAAAGAAGGTGACTGCTAAATTTTACCATGACAAAGAAGGACAATCCTTCAGAAATACCTGCTTCACAGAAAAGATATCTCAGGCCCCAAAGTTATAGAGGAACCTTGGGTGACTGTGAAGGCAACTGGCTGTTTTTGTCATTTCTGTAGTTTTGAAGTTGTTTGTTCTGCACTTCCTGTTTACTCAGGTAATATTATACCATTTCTTCTCGTGTCTTCGATGGGGATGAAGACTCAATAGTTATAGTTACAATTTTCCTTGTGACAAAAAAAAAACTCACAAAAAGGTATAAAGTGTGCAAGGTTGAGAGACATAAAAGCTTAAGTTCTTTATCTAAGAAGAAGTTTTAAGTTCTACAAAGATATTTTTATGATAGTAATACAAGTTATGATGAGCAGTGGTTTAGGGACAGAGCTGTGTTGGTCCTCCCGGGGTCCAGCAGAGCCAGGCCTGGAGAGTTATTCTCATAACTAATCTGTCATGTAGTGGCATGGGTGAGGGAGAGATGCCCTTCCCACTCCACCCATCAATGCCTAAGGCAGGTGGGAGAGCTGGCCCTGAGGTCAGAAGGGTGGGAAAGCTGCTCCTGCTGGCCACGAGCTGTGGCACTTAGGAAAGCAGACCATGCACCTCACCTAGGCAGCACAGTAGAGCCAACCTTATTGGTGAAGGTGTGGGCGAGCCAGCCCCAACATTCTGAACATGGACGACGTGTCCCCATTACCCACCTGTCATATGGCAGCATGAATGGGAGAGAAATGTCATTCACCCCCACCCATCAATGCCTTGGCAGGTGGGAGAGCTGTCCCTGAGGTCATAAGGGCAGGAGAGCTAGCTCTGCCCCTCATGGGCTGCAGCACTCAGGAAAGTGGCCTCTACGCCACACCAGGGCAACAGAGTTGAGCTGGCACTGAAGATGTAGGTGTGGGAGCTGTAACCCGGAGGACAGGAGAGCAGGAGAATTGGCCCCATCCCTTGCCCGTTGCTCTGAAGGCAATTCTGGAGAGCACACACTGGTAGTGAGGAGAAACACAGACCCTGAAGGCACATGATCTGCTGAAAAACTGTCAGATTCTAATACATGTATTTGAACATAAATATCATTTTAAATGATTCAGGACAAGGAAATTGGATTTTAATAGTATCAACAGTTTATACGCTAAAGCATTATGTGATAGAAGAGTCAAAAGCACAATGGAAGGAACTCCTTCTAAAGTGGGCTTGTTAATGTCTGCTTCTGTGATGTTCTTACACAAATGCAGGCAAACTGGCTCTAGAGTCCTAGCAGGCTCTGCATGTTCTCACGAAGGATACCTCTTTTCATGTATGGAGGTGACATCCATCTAAACTGCACTGTGATCAGGGGGACTATGTCCAGGCAAAGGACTTTAGTGTTGTTTCAGTTTAATCCCCGTGGGCTGCTGGTTCTGGGAAATTATTTTGCTGTTTGAGCCATCCGTTTTTGTGGAAAACCTGGCTAACAAACACACAAAGAAAATCTCATTCCTGGGCTTTTGTGTAAAAAAGGGAACAAATCACATTGAAATATTTCATTGCTTGAGACTCATGCTTTCAAGTTCTTCCATAAATAGAGGGTTTGGAAATGCTATCCCCAGCACAGATACAATACTCCTGATGGGGAAAAATGAGGTGCTATGGGGCTGTGCCTGGCTAAGGAATAAAGAGGAATAGAAAAGGAATAGAGGCAGTATGCTGGGGCCCCCATCCTCACAGTGAAATCTTCCATAAGAACATCCTCTCACATGCCAGTACCAATAGAATAAGGTCATTTTCACATTTAAACAAATTACAAAGTCTCTTGCTGTGCAGTAGGCAGGCAAGTCTGGAGGAAGCAAGCCGGAACTGAGTTATCACCACACACTCTGCTCGGTGGGAAGACTGTGTTCCCTTCTTTACTGTGAAACTGCTGCTCTTCCCCTGCCATCTTTCTTGACAAGATTCAGAGTGATGGTGGCCAGAGGCTCCATCAGTTGAGCAAGGCAGAGTCAACTGGCAGTTTCTCTCATGCTTGCCTCCCTGCCTGATTCTTTCTGGCAATGAACAAAAGTGAACAACATGAGAGTGTTTCATCCTCTGACTTCAGTGGTCAAATGCAACTTTGTAAGGACCTGTTGGCTGTTTTGGTTATGACTCCCTCATTGCCTGGGTCTATAGTGATAGACTTTATAAAAATAGAAACTCAGAGCGTCACTGCAAGCACTCACCCACATAGCCACGTTTGACAGTCCGAAGTCTCCAATAGACATTTGCCTTTGTTGGAGGTTTTTAAGTGTGATCATGACAGATGTTCAGAGAGATTATCTTCCCATCTCTACCCTGCTTCCTTGCAGCTAGTACATGTATGCTTTGCTTGAAAATAGCCTCTCTTTTATAAATCGATGAAGCTTGAGGCCTTCAGTGGTCTGAAGCCAACAGTATACTCATCAAACATGTGCTTCCCTGACAGATAGATGCTCCTTTGTTTCAGGCCGGCAGCTGTAAGTGCTGCTTGCCTTTTTGTACCACAAGCTACCTGATGCTAACCAGAGGCAACTTCAAAGCTACTTTATGTCACAGGGAAACTTCAAGAACTTGTCGCTGTAACAGTGGCATACTGGATAGTAAAGATTTTTTTGATGCGTATTTACTTTGTCGCTAATCCCCCTCTGGGGGTTTCAAAGTGAACAGGCATAATAAAAAGCTTCTTGCTGTTTCTCTTCAAATTTAAGGATTGACTGCACCACATGCCTCCTCTAGACTTATTTGGTTATCTCTAAGCAAAGGCTTTTCTTCCCCCAAAGTCTCAACACCCAGTGATAGCTGAAGAGTGTTCTATTTGACACACATATTTCTCAGTCAATTTATGACACCTATGTCACCAGCTAATGTCACATGCAGTGCTCTGAGATTGGAAAATGGGAAAGTACTAGGGGATGAAGGCTTCTTTGGAAACTTCTATAAATGGAACCTTTGTGGAACAATTGGGCTAGGAAATAATGCCTTGGTTCTATTTGTATTTTTATTGCTTCTTATTCCTTTAGCAATTTTGTGGCGTTTTCTCATTATTTGCATGTTCTAAGTAAAAATGGTGTACTTGGGATGTTGGTGGAAACTGTGTGTGTGTGTGTGTGTACGTGTGTGTGTGTGTTTGTGTGTGTGTTAACTTTTCCCATAAGCAAACAAATTTAGGTTATAAGAACATAGCAGGTCTGGAAAGAATGCTTTCATAATTCCAGTGGGGTCCTTTGGGTGCTAGAAAGCCAAGTGTGGGCATCTTCTGCATCTATGGGCAACTATTGAAATATAGAGCTGAGCAGAGTGGGCACAGGAGGAAATAGCCTCATCAGTAGGCAGAGCCCCTCCTTCAAGAGCATCCCAGCTCCCGGTCAAGCACTACACTGTCCAAGTTCCTGCCCTGCACTCAAGGTCAAAAGGACTTAGTGTGGAGAAGAAGGCATCATCCAGGTGGGCTTTTCCTACTTGGGTGGTAAGCGGCCTTAAGTCCAAAGGGTATTAAGGATTTTTACAAAGTCACAAACCAAGTCAGCAACAGGAAAGTAGACAGAAGTCTGTCTTCCTCTGGGTACTAAGGTATAGGGTTCTCAGATTGTCTCCCAGCTTTAGTGGAGGTTTCAGAACCACGTGTTCCCACATGAACTAAAACAGCAGGCCCATACACATGCATTTTGGCTGATCATTTCCTTCTTGATGCAGTTCTGATGTGGGAGTGATTTCTTATTAATAAAGAAACTGCCTAGGCCCATTTGATAGGCCAACCCTTAGGTGGGTGGAGAAAACAGAACAGAATTCTGGGAGAAAGAAGCTGAGTCAAGGAGTCGCCATGATTCTCCCGCTCCAGACAGATGCAGGTTAAGATCCTCCCTGGTAAGTCAGCTCATGGGCTACACAGAATATTAGATATGGGTTAGAACAATATGTACGAGCTAGCCAATAAGAAGCTGGAACTAGCGGGGCCAGGCAGTGTTTAATAGAATACAGTTTCCGTGTAATTATTTCTGGGCATAAGCTAGGCATGCGGGCGGCCGGGTGCCGGGGACGCACCCCCGCCGCTCCTACTTCAACACAGTTCCTTTTATTTTCATTCTTCCCATAACTCAGCATGGCTCACGTTCTAAGTCAAGTCATCCACATGAATTGGCTCCCAAGCACACAAACCAGAGCCTGTATTCTGGGACATTGTCACATAGCCTGGGGCTTGGGGACATTGAAAGAGTAGAGATGTATGATTAATTTTAGTAAATAAGAAATTTATAGGAAACAAGTGATGATAAGATGTCATTTTTATCATGATGCTAGCTTTAGGGAAGCCTGGTAAGATTTTTATGAAAGAGTTGTGATTCAGATGGATTTTTAGATATGTGCTTAATTTTTATACAGAAAAAAAAAAAAGAATGTTACAGACTGTGGGCCTCAGTGTGGCTTTGCAGTCTTAGTGGCTGTAGAAGTTTCATTTTGTTCCATTTCGCAGATTCAAAATTGACTAGTGTTTTTAAGTTTTGAAGATTAAGATTATCAGGTCTATCTGTACTATTGCTTAAGTCCCACAAGTTTAACATTTGAATTTAATTAAATTAAGAATAAATTATGATATTTAAAGATTTTCAGTGAACTGGAAATCTATGGCTCCTTGAATGTCTCATAATTTCCAAGTTACCTTTATTTGGCTGTGGCAATTCACTATTTGTTTTTGGAGTGTGTGTGTGTGTGTGTGTGTGTGTGTGTGTGTGTGTGAGAGAGAG
>NW_026068053.1:3053940-3082462 GCF_014885135.2 Alexandromys fortis | reverse complement strand
CCAAAAAAAAAAAAAAAAAAAAAAAGGAAAAAAAAAGAAAAATGGAGTAAATTCCCATGGTTCTAAAGTCATTGGGAGTAACCCAGGAAGACATGGCAAATGTGGAATAGAAGAGGTAGCCAGCCATCTTTACCTAAATGGATCAATTTGTTGAAGTAATCCTTTGCATAGCCTATTTAAAAATATCTGTGTATTGGATATAGTAATAAGATTAGAAATTTGACTTTTCCTCCCCTATCTAAGGGCAAAGTCTTCCTTCTCACATGGCTGCCAATGAGCTCTAGCTCCCAGGCAGCTGGTGTGCCTGCCCTTGAGTGTGGGCTGTGCCTGTGACTTGCTTATGACTGAGAGACTACAATAAAGGTAGTGAGATGTCACAGAAGATCCTCACTTCTCTTTCACTTGTAGACTGACTTTAATGGGACTAACTGGCATGGCATACATCGTCATAGGGTTGGAGAATCATGTGCCCAAACCAACCAAATTCCAACTAAGAATGGAGGCCCTCACTCCAATAATTCACATGAACTGGATTCTCCCAATAGTTGTGTACTTTTGGTAGTGGATTCTTCCACAGTTGAACCTGAAGGTGAGATATCAGACCTAGTTAAGATTCTAAGGCAGACTAACCAAGTAGGGAACAGCTGGACACACATCTGGGTGGTATTAAGCAAAGCCAGGGTCATTTCCTGCAGTATTAGATTAATCATACTTGTCTTGTTAGCAGCTGTGAGAGAGTCGGGATCTGCTCCTTTGCATTATTCCCATGATTCAGTGGGTTCTTTTACAATTGTAAGAGGAAGCAAAGGTCTGATTACCTGTCTCTAGACAGTGTTCTGTAGAGCAGGCAACTATGCTGGAAGCCTCTCTTCTGTCTCTTCAGAATTTCATCCCAATGACTGAAGCTGAAGTAGCAAGCTGGGGACCAATGGGCTGAGCTGCAGGGATCCGAGGATAAGGCAAACTTTCTTATAGCAGAGTTAGTAAACATGAGCACAGTTCATCCCCTTTGTGACATATATCAGTGACTTAAAGTGCCTTGGTAGCTTTCCCTATGTCTTTATTGACTGTGTGTGTGCTTGTGTGTGTGTGTGTGTGTGTGCTTGTTTGTTTATCATAGCATTCATGTGGAGGTTAAAAAACAACTTACAGAGATTGGTTCTCTCCCACTATGTGTGTCCTTGGGACTGAATTCAGGTCATAGGATTGAGGGTAAGTGCCTTCATTTCTTTACTATGGATCCATCTCACCTACCACAGCTTTTCCTGTTTGGTCAAGAAGAAGACACCTATGAAGTCATCTGGGTCAGAGAAATGCACTTAGCACTAGTCAGCTTATTTAAAAATTAGGAATGGGGCATTTCTGGCTTTTACAAGTTGGTAAAATGATATCTTCCTTGGGATTGTAATGTAACTGCTTGGTGATTCTTTTCTTCTATCCTGAAAACTTCTTTGCTGTGTTGTATATTCAGTTGCTGTCCTGAATGAAAATGACAGAGCTAATGACAGAGAAGACAAATGGGGACCTCTCATAATCCTGGCTCGTGGAGTTTGTCCTCGACACTGGAGACTTCTCCTAGTGCAGTCCTTGAAGACTATGTATTTGACCATGTTGCTCAGGCTTGCTTGCCTCCGTTAGTCAGCAACAAGCTTCTCTGCACTGAGTCTGCACAGCTCATCCAGATAAGACACTTTTAAATTAAAAATTTAAAAAGCCCTCAGCTATGTACTTAATCCTTGGAGAAATGCATGTCAATTACTGGCAGATAACATGCCCACTAACAGGTGACTATTTCTTGTTTCCTTCTTCAAGATTACTGGTGGGATCAGCATGAGAGAACAGGTTTTCTCAGAAACACCAGAGAAGCTGGGATTGCCCAGTGTTTAAAAGAAGGTACAATTTAGTCTTTCTTTATCACCTGATCCCTTGAGTGCCTGAGGTTCAGAGGTCCTGCAATGTTCCACAAATGATATAGTTGACTCCCTGACTATCACCTCAACAACACTGTCTTTGTTGACATGGGACAGTGATAGAATAAGACTAGACACTAGGGAAATGGAAAGTTAGATTGCCACTAGATGAGAATTACAGCCACGTCTGACCTTGAGTACATATAAAAATATCACTTCCTACTACACAAAGAAGCAGGTGAAGTTAGAGAATGCTGCTGTTCAGTGGCCTGCCGTGTGGAGCTTGAGTGCACTCAGTGCTTCAGGCCACAAGCACTCTGACTAGCTACCAAAATGTTACTCTTGATATATCGTTTTGGTCCATATCTGCACACTTCCATTTTTATTTCATTAAAAACACAAGGAACGTGCAGATAGTAGACACATTGTAATGCTGTCTCTATAGAAGTAATTATATGTAGTTATTGCAATGCTGGGAATAATGATAAAGAGAAGATATAGAGTACTGAATGAGTATACATGCATGCTACCCCCCATCACAGGTTGTATTTTTGTGGTTGTATTCCACCATGTTCTTAAATCTTAAAAACACTGTGACCTCATTTAATAAACATTTTTATCCCTAGAACAACTGCTGCTGCTTGTGAAATTGAGAAGACATTATTCATAAACCTACTGGCCCTCAGTCCATTGGTTTTGCCTGACATCTTTGGTTAAGCTGTGAAAAGCATTTGGCTACTGAGTGAGCGGCCTGTGCGATGTCGCTGTTCATGCTTTCAGCATTTGCTGGCTCAGTCTAGAGTGGCGGTCCTTCCAGCTGGCAGGACAGGGAGCCGAAGGTGCCAAGCCCTGCTGGAGCATTTTAAAATAACATTGTATATAACGTAATTAAGTAGGAATGACTGAAGACCTAATGCCTTTCCTGCCTGTAGTCAAGTCTCTAGTGACCTAAGAGGCTCATCTTTGCAGTTTTAGGAAGAAACTTTATGGCATACACATAAAATTTATGGTAAATATCAAACTCTGTTGTCATCATTCAGATTCTATAAATGCTAAGTATTCTGCAGAATTATTTGATTCAATTTTTATAACTTTATTTATTATTCAGTGTGAAAGAAATTCGTAATCATAAAAATGGGGAAATATAGCAGGGATTAAACCTTGATAATCTAGTGGGAGTAAGCATAAGAATAGCCTTGCTTTGCAGGGTCATTCCTGTCCATCTCAGAACCACTGTCCCCCGCAGCAGTCTAACATGTTGGCCTCTGAATGTTCTTATTATTATCTTTTTTCTTTGCTGGCTTACTTATGGTAGTTTCTGCTATGAGAGTTCCTCATGGCGAGGTTGGGAAATGAGGCTATATCTTGCTGTCACTCCCTGTCAAAGACTGGTTCTGGTGGCAGTTTGGTTCTGGGTTTCCCAGAGATCTCCATATTTGCTTTCATTGATGCTCCTGCGCTTATTTTCAGCTTTCTTCCCTCCGGGGCCTCTGTGCTTTTTTGTTTTGTTTGGTTTTGTTTTGTTTTGTTTTTGTTTTTTGTTTTTTTCTTATTGTTTGGTATTTCAGGTTTTTTTTTTTTTACTCTTTAAAAAATGTGTTCAAACAAATTAATTTTTTGTGGTATGTCACTGGACAAAGGTATCTATCTCTGCTGGAAATTTATTCAGCTTGACCCAAGCCCAGACGTCTAGGAAGAGGGAATCTCACTTGAGGAACTGCTCTTATGAGCAAACAGCCTATTGCTTTTGGGGGATGTTTTCTTGATAGGAGGGGCAAGCCACTGTGAATGGTGTTATACCAGGGCTGGGGTAAATAAGAAAGCAGACTGAGCAGGCCATGGAGAGCACACTAGTAAGCAGTACTTCTCCATGGCCCCTGTTTCAGCTCCTGCCTCCAGGTTCCTGCTTTGCCTTCTTTCAATGATAGCAAATAACCCATAAACTACAATAAAGCCTTCCTGCTTCAAGTTGCTTTCATCATATGTCAAGTGTTCACCATAGCAACAGAAAAGCACACAGGACAGTGTCCCTCTCATGATAGTCCAGTGATCAAGTATGCTCAGCCTCCTCTGTGTGCTCTCACAGAGTCTGAAGTTATACAATCTTTTTATGAATTTATTAAGTAGTAACTCATATGCAATGATATTTCACAACCTTAAAGGTATGCATGTTTTTTTTTTTTTTTTTTTACTTTGTGTGTTTGGAGGGCTGTTGGTTAATGTTTGTGGTGTGTGTGTGTATTACAAGACATGGTGTGTGGAGGTAAAGACAACTTTCAGAAGTGAATTCTCGGCTTTCATAATTTAATGAGTGGGGACCAAACTCAAAGCTCCTTAACCTGCTGAATCATTTCATCAACCCCATTGTTATGCAAAACTTTTATTATGTATGTTTTATAAATGTTTAAATCTCTTTTCATCTTGAAGGTTTATTTTCTCAACATTGTTTCTGAGTGACAAATTAAAAATAGAATTTGATGCAGATCATATATGAACTTTGTAGCATTCTACTGTGTGAATATTCAACCATATCCTATAAAAGTTTCTCTTCCATGCTTTATTTGTTCTTCTCACTACCATGGCTGCTAACCACACCTACTTCCTCAGGAAGGTACTCTAATATTTTAAATTATTTTGTTTTTCTCGATGTAAGATGGATTGTTAGTTATGTATAAGTTTTTAATTTTACTGTTTTCTCTTGTATGTGAAACAGATTTTAGATTACATAAACTTTTTAAGGGTAAAGCATAGTTCACTTCTTTCCCTCTAACTCATTCATTTGAACATGGCATTTTAGGAGTACTCTTAACATACATGTTGTGAATATCATCATTTAGTATTAAAATCATTCAAATTACCCGACACTTCCACATAGTATCACTTCTGGATGGTCAGAGTGCATAGATTTTGTCATGGTGCTGGAAAAGGTTTCAAAGCTGCCAGTCTCCAGTATCAGCAAAATCAGAGGAAGAATAATGGCTACAGATACAGCAATCATTGAAGTTTTTTTAAAATATGAAAATCTTATTGAGAAATAGTGGACAATTTGCAGAATGCAAGAAGGGTCTCCATGAGCTTTAGAGAGAGGCATTGATAAAAAACCTGTTGCCTTGCCTTGCTGACCCCTGGAGCATAGGCTTTATCTACTGTAGTACCCACATAATTTATTTCATAATATATATTAGCTATATAGCTAGCCATAGAGCCCAGTGCAGCAGAGGTAGAGAGACTCTGATAAATATTTTAAAGTAATCCCAGTTGTTGTGTTTTATCTGCCTCTAGTGGGAAATGGGGCTTTGTAGTCAGTGCAGGGAAGACCTTCCCCTTTGCTTCAGTGGCTGGTTAGCTCATTAGTGCTTTAGGTTAAGTACTAATGAATGCCCTAGGTCACAGCACTTCTGAAGGAAGTCCTTTACCCAGAAGAAAAAAGTCAGCAATGTAAAAAGCAGATACCTTGTAGGGAATAAAGCAGACATCTAAAATGATCATTGAGGGGTATTCTGAATTTGTTAAGTGAAAATGCTAATTTAGAAAATAAGATGAAAATGTTATAAAATGTGTACATTTAGATGATAAAATGATTTTAGAAGTAATAAAAATTACTAAAGTCTAAAAGGAAATGAATATTAGGATAGCAAGGTCATTGAAATAATACAATAGTTTATAGGGGAGGAGACAGGAGGTAAAAGCAGAACAGAGATTTGACATTTTATGATTTTACTAAATGGATTATAGAATGAACAATAAAATTACAGATTTTTCAAATAGAAATAGTTTACAAAAGCACAGAACACAAGTCTCAAAAAGAAAAACTTGAAGCAATGAGAGAAAAAGGCCAATTTCAATAACTCAGAGATATAGTAAGATAGTTTTCACTGAGCATGATGACATTGCCACTCAGTCAGGAAGACTGAGACCTTGCCAGGTTAGGTGTGTGGGAAGTTCCACACCACTCTGGTATAAGGAAGGAAGACCAACTAACACATAGGCAATCAAATACTGCAATGGTTCTAGAACATCAACTAAAATAACAAGTAAAAGTGGAACAAAAGCCAATGAGAGAGTGGAGAGAGCTCCCACTGAAAACTTGGCGATGAGCTGAGGAGGGTAGAGATATAACAAGCCAGCCTTCAACCTAAAAAATTAAGAACTGAAATTTTAGCATATATTGAATACAGTTAATGGAGGATGCACCAGAGAAAGGAATGGACTAAGAAAAGGAAGACTTTTGATTACAGATAGGAAGGTCAATAAAGGGGCAACTAAAGGTACGAAGGAAAGTTAAGGAATCTCTGAAACAGAACAAGAACCAGGGAAGATGCAGCAACACTGAAGAGCCCTGCAAGGAAAACCTTGGGAAAGAGAAGCAAACACATGCATAGGAGTTTATAGATTGGTGTGTGTGTGTGTGCATATGTTTACATGTGTGTATCGGTGTGTTTGTTGTGTGTACATGTGTGTTAGTGTATATGTATGTGTACATGTGTGTATGCATGTTTGTGTGTGTATATATATATATATTCACATGCTTGTGTGTATTCATGAATGTCCATGTGTGCAGAGGGGTGAAGCATTTATTTTTATTTCATTTGGGGAAATGGGGGTTAAACTTATAATCCTTCACATATCATAGAAGTATTTTACCATCGAGCTACTTCCCTACCCTTTTAAATTTTACTTTTACAATCTTAGGAAGGGTCTCTAAATTGCCCAGGTAGGTCTGTGACTTGCAATCCTTCTGCCACAGCCTACAGAGTTCTGGGAATGCAGGGTTGTATAACCTTATTCAGCAATGGTTAATTTGGTACTTACTTTTTGTTATATCTCTCATGGTATATAGAATTTTAGGTTCTTACTGCCCCTTGGTAATAGAAATTCGCTATACTTAGCTTCTTGCAATATATATGACAAAACCTTACCCATCACCCCAGACATTGGGTAGAACTACAAGCCTTCATACTTTAAGTTACTGCACTAAAAGAATAGAGAGTGTTTATGTAACAGGACAAAAGCCATGTGCAGACACGATGATGGAGCAGGGTATGTTAACCTTTCCAAGAAGACATTTGGTTCAGGCAGTTAATCCATGAAGACACCAGCTGGAGGAAGACATCACAGTCCTTAGTGCTCCAGGGAAAAACTGTGGCAAATGATGTATGTATATCCACATTTGGAGGTTAAGGAGGAAAAGTAAGAGTGCTTATTAAAATTAAAATGGCAGCACCTTAGCCTTATTGATGTAAAGTAGCCATGACAGATTCTCTGTTGATGGAATATTTTATTTACTGTGTCTGCTGTATTTAGAGGACACTCCTCAGCCAGCTGTTGTGCTGGAAGGGATGCAGAAACTCTGCAATGCTGCAGAACTGTCTGTTTAGAAAATTGTTGACAAGAGTAAGATTTGAAGCCATGCACTGGCAGCCACCAGCGAGTAGGGACTTGCATCTCATCCAATGATAGTCTTAACTGGCAAGCAAACTTCCCCTCTTTTAACACTTTCCAAAGATCATATAGACCTGAAAGTAAAAGTCAAGTCAAAAGAGACCAAGTTTTTCTTCTCCTTATTTTTATTTTTTTACTTAAAAATTCCCAAAATATCATGAAAAATGAAGAAACAAAATTAGATTCATTATTGAAAGGTTTATGTTCAATAATATTATAAAGAGCCAGACAAGGCTTTTCACTGGAGAAAGAAATCTGACTTTATTCTCTGAGGGAAAAATAAATTATATTGTTGGAGTCAAAAAGGAAAACAAAAGGAGGCTGTCCAGGAAGATGGAGTGGTAATCTGAAGAGAGATTGGAGAACAATGTCAGAAACCCCAAAAGGGTAAGTACTATGCAATTCGGAAGAAGATTAAAAGTTGACTGCAGTGACTGGAGAGATGACAGATGATGCTGTCATTAAAGTGCTTGTTACCAAGCTCAAGGACCTGAGTCTGTATCCTCAGCATCCATACTAAAAATAATTTTCAAAAAACATCAATCAGACACCATGGGGTGCTCTGTAATTTCTAAATTCTGGGGAGACAAAGACAGGTAAACCCCTGTAGCTCAGACACAGCAGCTTAGCTGAATCCTTGAGTTCCATGTAAAAGAGAGATCATGTCTCAAAAGACAATGTAGATAATGATTGTGGGAGCCTCACAGTGTTGGCCTCTAGCCTGTAAGTGCTCACACACAAGCACTTATAGATACAACGCCCACCTCACACAGTTAATTAAAAACTTCAGTTAAACTATCTACTCAGATTCTGTTTGCCCATGGAATTGATATATACATGCATATGCATACACATTGTTTATATCTGTGTGTGTGTGTGTGTGTGTGTGTGTGTGTGTGTGTGTGTGATAGTCCTCTATCTTAACTGGTAGATATACAGAGAACAGTTGTTTCAATAATGAATAAAGACAGAAGATACAGATTGGAGCTCTCCAAGCTGAAACAGTGAATATTTTTGTTGGTTTCTTTCTCTGTACAAGACTTTTTAGGGTAGAGGGGCCATTATTTAGCTGTAGTTGAAAATTTAGCTGTAGTTTTTACCAAAAGATTCTTATCATTTGCTCTTTTGGTGAGCTTGGTCCTGTCTTATTTTGAGGCACATGATGCCATGCAAAATTCCAGAGGTACCATATGGGTGTGCATAGCAAACCACAAAGTGGATGCTAAGTGTGACATTACTGAGAATTAAGAAGCGAAGCACCTGGGGTACAGGTAGACAGTTGTTTGTAGGCAGATAGAACATCAAGTTTTAAATTTTCTCACTGCCACATATAACTTAGCAATGAAGTAAGTTATCTTCAATATCTAGACCTTTATGATTTCATAAAAAGAAAACTGTACCTTTTAAATGTTTGTTACTGTAATGGAACTGATTTTCAGAGACCTTGGTTTCTAGGGGCTACAGCTGTATGAGTCTCATTTTATACCATTCCCACCATTGGCAGTAATTCAATAATGAAATTATGACTGCAAAGCACTGGGGAGCATGCCAGGATCTTTTCTCTGTTTCTTGAAAGTCTGAGAAGAAATCTAAAGTCTGAGTAGAGCATTTCTGTATACTGATTATCTAATATAAGGTCTTTATGCTTCTAAAAGCCTCTTGAAGAATTAATAGCTTTAGTTCAGCAGCAAAACTGCATCAATACCATCCTCCATTCTCTTGTCCTTTCTCTTCTCTACCCCATTTCCCTTTTCTCTTGTTTCTACTTTCTATGCTTCTTTCTTTTTCCACTGAATTGTCAAGACTTATACAACTTAACAAGTATTAATAAGGCAGCAGAAGTTGAATATTAAAGAGGACAAAGGTGATGTAATATTTAAAACAAACAAATTTAGAAAACTATATGACACTTTATTGGACACCATGTTAATCTGCTTGCCATTATTTTAACAAATACCCAAAAAATCAGCTAATAAAGATGAAACTTTTACTTGACTCAGAGGTTGGAAAACTTAGACTATAATTCTCTGACCTCTTGTTCCTAGCTCGTGGCTAGACAGTACACCATAACAGGAGCTTGAAGAGGAACAAAGTCACTCAATTCTTGGTCAAGAGCAATGAGAACAGAGAAGGGCTGGGCTCCACAGTTCTCTTCAGGCAAGTCTCTAGTGGCCTTATGAGCTCCAAACAGGCCCTACTTTTTGAGGGGTGTTGAGGCGAGGTTCCTCTGTGTGTATCCCTGGCTGTCGTGGAATTCACTCTTTGGACCAGTATGGCCTCAAACTCATGGAGATCTGCCTGTTTCTGCCTCCCAAGTGCTGAGATTAAAGGTGTGCACTACTACCCAGCAAGGGCAAGTTTTTTGAGTCTAGGACTATTAGTTCCACATCAGGGACTAAACTTTAGCACATGATTATTTGGAGAATATTCACAGTGGAAACTATAGCTTTTTGACTTTGTTTTCTACTAATTTTGAAATAACCTAGAATGCTTGTACAGCTCACAAAGCTCATCTGTCCTCTTTATCCATTGTGATCTCTATAGATTGTGTTTTAAGATTAAGCTCACTTTTTCTATGTGTTTCTTATTGTGTTTACCTGTACTAATGTTAAACTTAATAATCATGACCTCTTTAAGCAACAATATTAGTACTTGGGTAATAAGGCACTTGCTCAATCATATTTATTGCTAATTATTCATAATAACTGAAATTAGAAAAAGCTAGATGTTCCTCAGCAGAAGACTGAATAAAAAATGTGTTACATATACACAATGAATTATTACTCAATTGTTTAAAAAATGACATCATGAAATTTACGAGGAAATAGATGGAAGTAGAAAAACATCATCTTATGTGAGGTATCTTAGACCCAGAAAAACAAATATAGTATTATTTACTTATATGTGGCTACTGGTTATAAAGTCAATGATAATCAAGCTACAAACAATAGAACAACCACAGGGGGTAGGTATAGAATAAGAGACCAGAAAGAACAGATCTCCTTAGGAAGGGGAAATACAATAGATAGTTATGGATGGATGGGAGTGGGCTGCATTGGGGAGGATCAGGTTGGGAGGTGAAGGGGAGAGGATATTGAGGGAGAGAATATGGGAAAAAACAACTAAAATTAAGGGTCATTTGAGAGGTAGTATGAAAACCCAATACAGTGGAAATCTGCAAAAATATTTACATATATGAAGGTTATCTAAATTAAATTACTAAATAATGAAGAGATAGAGCCCCAGCTGGCTATCTCTTGTCACCAAACAAACCTTCCAGCACCAGGATTGTTGGCTAGAAACAATCAAGGCTGTTGCCAGGAATATAGGTTTCTCTCTACAAACTGAAAGCAAGGTTCCATTTCTGAAGACAATACCTACACAACTTATTGAACATGGAAAAGCTGAGCTGGTGCTTACATAGAGCCTTTAACCATACATTTCATTGTCTTTGGTACAGGAAGGTACTCTCTAAGTTGCCAAAGGAGAAATGTAAACCCCAAATAAACCACAAGCCCTTTGATCTACAATGATGTATTTCATGCCTGTAAAACATGCTAAGTCAAAGGTGGTATAAAGCTTTTAGGAACAACCAACAAATAACTGATTTACCTTAAGGCCTAATTCACAAAATGGAACCCATAGTCATCACTATTTGGGTGACCAAGAACCAGACTAGAGATAGCTCAGGTACTTAGAGTAGGGTAAAGCCAAATATTACAGTTCTTATAAAACAGCTGCAATAAAATGGCTCCTAATGATATTCTGCTATATTCTTTGATCGGTGCCTTCTTCAGTCCTCATCAGAGAGGTTTCACTGTGCAGCATATGAAAACAAATACAGAGACTCACAGACAGACATTATGCAATGAGAGAGAGAGGAGGGGGGAGAGAGAGCGAGAGCGAGAGCGAGAGCGAGAGAGAGAGAGAGAGAGAGAGAGAGAGAGAGAGCATTCTGCATTTTTATGAGATGTCTCTATCAAATTCTTCCCATTAGAGCTCAGAGAACCCATGGAAGAAGAAGTAGACTCAAGGAGCTGTAGTGAATGGAGGACATGAAGAAAACAAATGTCTCTAAATCAGCTAAAAAGAGCTCATAGAACCCACAGAGACTGACACAGCATGCACAGAGCCTGCATAGGTTTGCACCAGGTCCTTTGTGTATATACTATGACAGTTCAGTGTTTTTAATGGGATTCCTGAGGGGGTATATAACTGGGTGTCTGATTCTTGTGCCTTCTCTTGGGATCTTTTTACTGTTAATTTGTCTTGTCCAACTTCATTATGATAGTTTCTGTTTTATCTTACGGTATCTTATTTCGTTATATTTTATTATTATCTTTTAGAGGCCTGTTTTTTTCTAATGAGAAACAGAGAGGATCCAATGGGAGGAGAAATGGAGAGAAACTGGGAGGAGTAGAGGTAGGGGAAACCATTATCAGGATATATCATATGAGAAAATAATCTACTTTTAATAAGAGGATAAAAGAAAAAGAAAAAGAAAATCATAAGATACCAAGAGATACAAAAATATGGTAACAGTAGAAGCTTATTCCATGATTATTTTATTTGTAAAAGTCTAGATTACACAAGGAATTAGTGAAGAGAGAGTTGAGAAAACTTCTGAACGTTAATAAAGGATTATCGGGCTCCAGACTGGACCAGATACCACGTTAGTGATGTGGCTATGTTCAAACACTTTCCGAATATCTTGTAGACACGTATTCTGTGTGCCTTAAATCATCTAGCTCTATATGGACAGGGTGGTGGGAATGATTGGATCATAATATATTCTTTGCTTTGTGAGAGAAGTGCTTTTAAGAGGAATATGGTTCTATATTGATTTTAAAGCACTCCTTTGGCCTCAGAATTAACATTGGCATGAAAGAGATTTTCAGAGGGAATGAATCCTCTGCTTACTGTACTTATTCATGCTTTTAGAAGAATAAGAATCAGAGTTTTATTGCTGAGTATTTTCAGAATAAATGTTTAAATCAACCTGAATAATTGTTGGGAAAATTGGCTCATCCCTCTAAAACTCAGCAAACAATGCATTTTATTTGGCTCAGTACCACTTTCCCTCCCATTTTACTATACCCAATTACCCCTCTAGTGAAAATTTGCTATAGTTTTAATTTTCAGAAAGAAAAATAATTAAACAGAGACATAGTTTGCTATAATTGGTTTTAATCCTTCTGAAAAAGTATTCTTAAACTGAAATTCGTATACTATAACTTCATTTGAATAAAAAAACCCTGAGCTTTCAGTATTTGCTAATAACTGTCAGCATGATAAAACTGTGTGATATTGCAGGGTGAAGTATCTCAGAATTACACAAAGGCAATGGCATATCTCAGTTATAACAAACTAGTACCTCTAATACATGGCCAAACAGTGCACCAGTGCTGCCTTTTCTGTCACAACCTTCAAAAGGCTACACCTTTATCATGTCTAAATCATGTGACAGCAGTGCCATCTTTTTCTTTAAGTGACAGTGAAATGTCATTGCTAAATCATTACCCTTGTCATCTCAAATAACTCAAAGTATGCCTGTCAAAATGCAGGAGTCAATTCACATGATTACAAATAGGCTGATCTTCACCCATCTTGAGAAACTGTGGAATAATAAGTAGACATGCATCCACTCTAACGTCAGGACAAGAGACGAGCTAACTTTCAGCAGTTTGAAGATGTTGTTTTTTCAGATTCTGTATTGCATAAAGTAATACACTTCCTCTGGCTCACAATGATTATACATATTTATTGTCCATATATGTATATGTATATATATATATATATGTTAGCCTATGACTTGTATGTCCTATATCTGATCATCCCTAAACCTCCTGTTCACTTAGCACTCTGCATGATACAAAAGTAATGTAATTGTATGTTTGCCAAATGTTTAAAAGTATAATATATACTTGAACCTTAGCACTCTACCTTTAAAGAGGTAAGCACTCTCTCTTGGTGGTATATATGTGTATATATAACTCACACATGCATATACCTTGATAGTCTCTTCATCAAAGAATGATCCATAATTTGGACCATCTGTGTCCACTCAACCAGCATCTTAGAGACTGTCATTCATTGTCTTGATTTCTGAGATATAGAGAGAAAGCAGAAGGAAGGGTGCTGTACTTAGGTCTTTGCACTATATTTGAATCATCTTAAACTATGAATACCAGTAATTAACTATGCCAAATACATATATCTCTCATTTTTGTTTTTATATTTAGAGACAAAGTCTGACTATATAGCTCTGGCAGACCTGGAACTCATCATTTGGACTAGACTGTTCTGGAACTCTATATAGTAGCTTGCCTAGAACTTACTATATAGATTGGGGTTACCTGGAACTCACAATAGTCTACCAATCTTTGATTTTCTCATGTTGGGTTCAAAGTTGCATGCCAGCTTGCCAGGCCCGTGTATATATATTTCCTGTTTTGTCTTTCCTCAGCATATTTTTCTAACTAAATTTCATAATGAAGTTCCAGGATTATTTGTAATAATCACTGACTTTTCCATTGGTAAACATTTCTTTGTTTCACAAGCCAAAAACTATTAATATTCTGGTTGAGTCCAGATTATAGCAAATGACAGAAGCATATGACCAAATAAGCCTTTTATGCCAGTGTCTACACGCCAGTTTTCACTTCTTTAGTCAATAAAGAAATCAATTCCACTGGGAAAGAGAATTCAATAAGAAAATCCTTTGCTATGAAGCTATAATTACAGATGAACAATTTCCTTTATAGCAGAATGACATACAAATAATAACCTCCTTATAGATCATCTAACAGAACATAAAATAGCAAAGCAAATAAAATGACTATATTATCATTTTCCTTTTCCCCAGATATTCATAAATGTGTGACTTGAACATTCCTTTTACCTAATAAAATCACAGTGACATATCATCATTTTAATATACATTTGAGACTGGAAAAATCATTGTATATATTGGATATAACAATAATTTGGAAACACATTGATTCAATTATAAATGTTCTCAATTGTGAGCAGGTAGAGTAATATTGAACTTAGCTGCTATCAATACCTTTGACTATAGAAACCACATTCTCACTGTCTAGCATACCTGTTAAATGACCTCATTACCAACACAATCAATTATGTTGATTCTGTTTGAACATTCTCTGGTATGGTTGACTTTGTATGACAAATAGAGGACTTTTGCTACAGAGCAAGCTATATTTCATATGTTTTCTTATTGCTCCAAGTCTGCTTTTACTTTTAATGTACAATTTAAAATTACCTAAAATTCTGTGTTTTGTTTAGATGTCAAAAGTGAAAAGCAATTCTTTTATTTATATAATAATTAGCTGAAAAGATTTAATATGTTAAATGAGTTACTAAATTTTTTATTTAAACTCTAGCAATTTAGACATTAGCATTCTTTTTCAAGTCCAGATAATAATTAGCAAGGTTGCTAGCACTTTTTTATCTTGTATAGTCTGCCAACAGTTTCAGAGGAACTTTAGGTGACTGTCCTAATGACATCAGTTAATAATATTAATGTTAATTAATAATGTTAAAAACTTCCCTTTTAGTTAGACAAAAAGGGGAAAATGCTATGAAAAATCCTTTTGTATAGTATAAAGATTTGTCACTTGGATGGGTTTAATAAAAAGCTGATTGGTCAGTAGCCAGACAGGAATTTTAGGTGGGACAACTGAAGTATGAGAATGATGGAAGAAGAAAGGTTAAGTCAGAAGAGTCACCAGCTAGCCACCAAGGAAGCAAGATGTACAGAAAACAGTGTAACAAACTGTGAGCCATGAGGCAAAACATAGATAAGAAATGCGTGTTAATTTATATGTAAGAGTCAGATAGCAATAAATTTGTGCTATCTACCAAGCATTTATAATTTATCTTAAGTATCTAAGTCAGTTATTTGGGAAGCAGCTGCTGGTTATTTGGGAATGGGTGATCAGGACAGTAAACTTCCATATACATAAATGAATATCTATCTATCTATCTATCTATCTATCTATCTATCTATCTATCTATCTATCTAAAAATAGATATAGCTATAGACATTTCTTGGAATGATTTATAGCCTGCAGTCCAACAACAGCTAGCTGCCAATCAAAAGTATATGAATCTGGAAGTTGTTAAATCCCATGAGACTGGGTGTCTCAGATGCTTTTCTGTATATGCTGGAATCCTGAAGAAGTAGATTCTGCTGCTGGTGAAAAATGGATGTGCTGACAAAACAAGAGAAAGAAGGTGAAGAAAGATCATACCGTTTCTTTCTTCTATTGTCCTTCCATTAGAAGGTATAGCCAAGATTATGGGTTTGCATTCTAGCTTCAAGGGTTGGATTAAAGGTTTGTGTCATCCAGCCTCAAAATCCAGAGCAAAGGCTTGTTGTCTTCTTGTCTCAAGTTCCAAACCACAAGTGTGCCCTCCATTTCTAGATTACAGTTCATTTTAGATATAGTGAAGTTGTTAATCACAAAAAGCCATTATACATAATGTATGACAGAAAGAGGGAAACAAATCTTTATGCTTTTGTTTTCCAGGATAGTACTTCCAGGAATTAATTTCTGATAATAGAAGACTTATGTTTTATTGGATTAAAGTAAGTAACAATGCAATATAGTCACCATTGGGAGAGGCTTGTCACCTAGAAAGTGACCAAAATGTCAACTTGAACTGCTAGCACATAATTATTCCTTACTCATCTCCAAGAGGAGATAGTGTTTATTTAGAAAACTGTCATAAGCATAAGAAAGGCACATAAACCACATACCATACTCTATTGCCTGACCAATCATATAATTAACACTAGGAACAGATTTTTTCTACTAAATATTCAATATATAGTCATAGAATTGTGATATTCCATGGTGGATTTTCATAAAGAAGACTACAAACATTTATTCTTCACTGTATTCAATAATTTGCAATATCTTCCACTAAAAGTGAAGAAAAGAGCTCCTCATTTTGAATTTTTTACTTTGTTTGGCCAAAATAACCTACCAGAAATAATATCTCAGGCCTCAGAAGTTTTTAAAACTTCTTTTTTAATTGAAACCATATCAGTTTCTCTAGAAATAAGAATGGTTTGGTTTTCTGGAGTTGAGTAATGATCCAGGATTTAAAAGTCAATCTTGTCAGATGCCCTCTGCTCAACCATAGGCCATACCAGCACTCTGAATTCCAGGCAGTTCACCCACTCACAAAAGCCCCCCCATTTTTTGTGCTCACCCACCCTACTGCCCCCACTTTTCACTGTGTTCTGGCCCTCGACTCGAGTAGAGATTCTCTGCTTGACCAGAGGCCGTGCTAGCCACCAGAAGTCACAACCCAAACTGGTGTGGAGATCCTCTGCAAAAGTATAGGCTCCAGTAGCCAGAAGTCCAGAAAGGAGACAGAAACTTAGAAACAAAACAACCATCAACAAAGACAAACTCAGAAATTAGCACCTAGACCTATAATCACCCCAAACTCAGATGACAAAGTGCCAGCATTAGACTATAATCAATAATAGTCAGGATAATAAGTCTCCCCAGAGTCTATCTACTCTACTACAGAAAGTCCTGAATATTTCAGTACAGCCAAAGAAGAAGATAAAGTCCTTAAAACCAACATTAGGATGGCAGGAATTAACAGTACTGGTAATTATCATTTCTTAGTATTAATGGACTCAATTTGCCAATAAAAAGCTTAGGCTAACAAAATAGGTATGAAACTGGGATCTGTTCTTCTGCTGCATACAAACATATACCTCAATTTCAAATACAAACATACCTCAGCGAAAAGGGTTGGGAAAAGATTTTGCAATCAAATGTACCTAATAAGCAAGCCAGTATAGCAAACCTAATATCTAACAAAATAGCCTTTAAATTAAAATTAATTAAAAGAGAAGGAGAAGGACGTTTCATATCTATCACAGGGAAATTAATCAAGATGAAGTCTCAGTTATGACCATCTCCACTCCAAATACAAGGGCACCCACATTTGTAAAAGAAGCACTACTAAAGCTTAAATCCCACAATAAACCCCACACATTAATAGTGGGAGACTTCAACCCTCCTCTATTGCCAGAACAGCCCTACCAGACAGAACTTAACAGTAAAACAAGGGAAATAGCAGATGTTATGACTCAAATGGACTTAATAGACATATGCAGAACATTTCACCCAAACAGAAAAGAATATACCTTCTTTTAGACACTTCGTGAAGCCTTCTAAAAAACTGACCATAAGCTTAGTCATAAAGCAAATCTCAATAGATATACACACACACACACACACACACACACACACACACACACACACAAAACCCTGAAATAACCACTTGTGATGTGGGAGTCCCATCTGTGTGCTGTGATTACCATTAATGAATAAAGAAACTGCTTTGGACCTATAGTAAGGCAGAACTTTCATAGGCAGGGAAAGCTAGGCTGAAGGCTGGGAGAAAGAAGGGCAGAGTCAGGGAGAAGCCATGGAGCTGCCACCAGAGTCAGACATACTGAAAATTTGTTGGTAAACTACTGTCATGTGGCAAAATGCACATTAATGGAGATAGGTTAAATTAATATGTAAAAGTTAGACAATAAGAAGCTAGACAAAAAAAAAAAAAGAAGAAGTTAGACCTAATGGGCCAAGCAGTGACTTAATTAATACAATTTTTGTGTGATTATTTCAGGTCTAAGCTAGCCAGGCAGTTGGGAACAAACAAGCAGCTCCACCCTCTGCAACAAATTGGTGCCAATGTGGTTGACTAAAATCCACTTAAAACCTGAGAGGGCTTGGAAAGGAATTTTAGACACAAAAATACAGTTTAACACAGCTTCTTGTGGTTTGCTGGTGGCATGCTGCAGCTCCTTTAAGGGAGATTTCCCTGATTTAGTGGTAACAGGAAAAAAGCTGTACTGTTTTGAAATTCTAGCATTCTGAGCCATGCTGCTAGTGTGAACTCTGACTCTTCCAGGCAGGAGGTCTGGCTATAGAGCATTTGAGTGGGGTTTGTGATGTTCAAGGCCTTAGCTAAAGTTGGTGGTCCAAATGTTACTATGAGACTTTGGTTGACTGTCCAGGTAGCCAACTGTTTCTGTCAATTCTTGCACCTTTTGGAATTTGTTTCTTTGCATTTCTTACTTACTCAGGTAATATTATTTTTCTTTTCAGGTCTTTTTGTGGGTTTTTTTTTTTGTTTTATAAGTCAAGATTACCTTTTTGGTTTTTTTTTTTATTGCTTTTATTGAGCTATATAGCTTTCTCTGCTCCCCTTCCTTCCTCTCCCCTCTTTTTCTACCCTCTACGCTGGTCTCCATGCTCACAATTTGCTATGGAGATCTTGACGTTTTCTACTTCCCCTGTAGATTAGACCCATGTATATCTCTCTTAGGGTTCTCTTTGTTGTTTATATTTCCGGGGATTGTGAATTGTAGGCTGGTTTTCCTTTGCTTTTTGTCTAAAAGCTACTTATGAGTGAGTAACTATGGTATTTGTCTTTCTGAGTCTGGGTTACCTCACTCAATATGATGTTTTCTAGATCTATCCAATTGCCAGCAAATTTCAAGATGTTTTTTTTCTTCTGCTGTGTAGTACTCCATTGTGTAAATGTACCACATTTTCCTTATCCATTCTTTGCTCCAGAGGAATTTAGGTTGTTTTCTGCCTCTGGCTATGACAAACAATGCTGCTCTTAACATAGCTGAAGTACATGTCTTTGTGGTACGATTGAGCATCCTTTGGGTATATACTCAAAAGTGGTATTACTGGGTCTTGAGGAAGGTTGTTTCCTAGTTTTTTGGGAAATTGCCATACTGATATCTAAAGCAGCTGTACAGTTTATACTCCCAGCAACAATGGAGGAATGTTCCCTTTACCCCACATTCTTTCCATCATAAGCTGTCAGTGTTTTTGATCTTGGTCATTCTTACCAGTATAAGATGGAATCTCAGAGATGTTTTGATTTGCATTTCTCTGATGACTAAGGATGCTGAACATTTCCTTAAGTGTCTTTCAGTCCTTTTTGATTCATCTGTTAAGAGTTCTATGTATGGGTCTATACCCCATTTTTTTTTACTGGATTATTTGTTCTTTTGATAACCAATTCCTTGAGTTCTTTTTATGTTTTGAGATCAGCGTCCTGGCTGATGTGTGTCTGATGAAGATCTTTTCCCATTCTGTAGGCTGCCATTTTGTCTTGTTGACTGTGTCCTTTGTTTTATAGAGATGCTTCATGGTCTTGAGGACTAGATAGTCACAGCTACTTTCCTCTCACAACTTAACTAAGACATTTTAGGTGCAAAACTTAGACTCCCCAAGATAGGATAGCTATCGAAATAATTCCTGTTATTTACTAATTGTCTGTAGACTGGAAATTTAGTATGTGTTTTTGTTTGATACTGTTCTTATCAGTTGTAGTTCTATTTTGGTGCACATTATTACCCTTTCTTTCTCCTGGACAACAATTGATATCTGTTATTATTATTTATTGTTTTCTATTATGTTTAGAACCTTCTTATTTAGACAAAATAGGGAAGTATTGTGGGCATTCCTTGACACCAATAGTTTTTTGGGTACCCGTCTTAGGGCATGGCTTCTTTGTACGGATGTGATCTCTTATAAGGGAGAGAAAAGTCTCTCTTGCTCTTTTATGTGGTAACAAGAGATCTGATAGCAGCTTCCAGTGCCTCTAGGGCAAAGGATCTTGGTGGACCTATTACTTATTGCTATTTGTGAGTGTTCTCCAGTAAATATTTGATATTCCTTTATTTTAGGCACTTGTGACCTCACTTACCCCTGCTTACATTTATGGATATCATTGAAATCAGAGAGAAGCATACAAGTAAAGTTGGGTTTGAGCTATGGAAAGACAAGTGATAAAATTCATTAATAATTGTGGGTTGGGCTAGTCAAAGTCATTGAAGAAATGGGGAATATATGAAGGAGTGGCCTAGAAGCTATAGGGCCTAAGAACTTGAAAACTGAAGTGGTCACAATTCCCTATTTTTGTCTTTTGTCACTAGTCTTAAACTTTTACATTTTTATTCTATATCTGAGTGGTTTTCAACTAAGTAGGGAACAGTCTAACAGCTCTCTCAGGTTACAAATATTTTTATTTTGCTTCATAAGTGTGTAAGACAATTTTCCTGACTTGAGAAATGCAATGGTTTCTTGAGAGAAGGCAAATTCTGATGCATTTTTGTTGTTCTTTATTGTAAAATCCTACTGATTTGCATCAAGTACTACTAAATCATTTATATTGGAAAATGATTTTTATTTTTTGTTTTTGTCATTTTAAGAGATGACATTGAGAGTCTATGTTTAAAAATTAACTTTAAAATTATTCATGTGACTGAATTAAATTCAGCTTATTAGGCAATAATATTATCAGAGAAGTATGTTGTTGGATTTCAAAGTTACTATTGCCATGAACTCTCAGCAGCAAAATGATCATTTTAAAGGCAACTTCAGAGCTAACCTGAGGTACAGTGAGATACTGGAGAGACATAATCTGCTATTAAGTCTGAACCATCTTTCTTTTTCCATGGAGAACTTAGATGGACCTCAGTGAGGCCTACGCTGTAGCACTATTAGGATAAAACACTTGACACATAAAAGAAGGGCTAATCCGAACTATATTACAACCATTTTTAGTTTGCTTTAGATTGCTTTAGTTGAGTAACAATTAGATACACTGTGGTACTGTGTCCTTCAGGATTGGCCCTGAATACCTGACTGCAGTTCAAGGGAAGGGAGAAAACACAGGCACACAGAAGTTCAAGGATTGGAAGGACTGTGCTCACTCATCTGTTGTACAACAATCCGTAGCATCAGGAAATTGATTATGTATAGCTCAGAATTTCATAATCACTCAGGGCTTGTCCCCTCCCTATAATTTGCCTAGGCCACTCTTCCCTACTCTGAAGAGAGAGGTAAATCATTCTCTCTCCCTGTGTGTGTGGCCATGGTGAAAATCAATGTGTTACAGAGAAAAAGCATAATACAGAAAAAAAAAGGACATGAAATGTAAAAGAAATTTCTTGGGAGGGAGGTAGAGGTTTGTTGGGAATGAGTGGAGGGTGAAATTGTGTGTGTGTGTGTGTGTGCCTCTGTGTGTGTGTGTGTGTGAGAGAGAGAGAGAGACAGAGAGACAGAGAGACAGAGAGAGAGACAGAGACAGAGAGAGAGAGAAGAGAAGAGAAGAGAAGAGAAGAGAAGAGAAGAGAAGAGAAGAGAAGAGAAAGAGAGAGCTAAATTGTCAAAAACAGTTTAATAACTCAAATAGGAAGTAAAGATAAGTAAAGGGTGGGTAATTGGTAGTAAATTTTCAGGAAAGCATTCTTCACAGTATGAAGGACCTTACAAAAATCATTTCCCCATAAAACTTTAGAGAAAGCTGTTGGTAACAACACTCACATGGACTGAAGGAACTTTCACCTTCACTTACTAGGTATCATTTCTGGTGCCCTTAAAAAATAATGTAGTCTGTGGTAAAGCTACTTGAGGCAGTTAAAGTCTAGGTAAGTTTTCTTTTCCATACAATAGGAATAGGAGAAAATAAAAACAAAGTAGTATGGAAAACTGGCCATTGCTATCTGAAATCATAGGGCTAATAAACAGAACATCTGAACTTATTAAAAGCTAATAAATTTGTGCCCATGTGGTGGTTCTCAAGCTGACTTTTAGATTATTATCAAAATTATTGATTCCAAAATTGTTGGAATTCCTTTTACAAACCTCAGTGGTAAAGAGATTTTGCTCTTTCTGTGGAAGTCCATTGGAATCGTCTGCCCAACTTATGCCTTCTTCTCATTGGCAATTATCCTTATCAAATATTCGTTGGGGGAAAGGGATTATGCATTACGGTTTCCTAAAAAAACTGTGTTTTCTGAATTATTGTGTGTGTGCATGTGTGTATGTGTGTGTAAGAGGCAAACATGCAGAACTTCTTAGATCATCTACTGCAAATTAGTCAGATGATCTAGTGAGGTAGGAACTGAGAACACTGAGTGATGGTTAGTGTCCATCTTTGGAAAGGAACAGACCCTGTGGACATGCTTCTCTAACCCTAGACTCCCCATATGGAAAATGAATCCTTTGAGAAATAATACATTGATCTTTTTTCATCACTTGTAGAAAAGGCAAATATTGGTGCAGTACAAAGGGAAAACTATTTGTAATGGAATATCTCACTGAGACTTTTTAAAGCTTAGCGTTCCCATTCTTTCACATTTCCTTGTGAACTCTGTAGATTACCTCTGTATAAGTTACTGTTGTTCATTAGTTATAGCAGAAATCAATTGCAAACAAGAACAAAAAGCATTTGGGCTGCATGGTAGTTACAGGTCAAATTTTATGCAAGTGTATACTTTGACAGTTTCTATGTTAATGCATATATTTTATATAGAATATTTATAGTTTTTAGAATGATTGGTAAGGTTCAAACACATTCTTACTGGATTTGCTGCATGGTAAGTATACACACTTACTACCTACTTAGCATAAATAATGCACGAGGAATGGAATGACAGTCTTTCCCTGATACCATTCCTTGGTCATGACTATAGGTATTTTACTCTGGACTAAGACCCAGTTGTACTCTTGCTTGACCAAAGTTCTTAGAGAGTACCTAATTTTATTTATTCATGATATTTGACTCTGTTTACACTTGTATAGAAATCCTTTTTCAGTGTTAGAAATTTGGAATGCAGAAGGCTAGGAACATTGATGTCATATAGGAGAAGGGTCATGGTGGTTAATTTCTCACCTAGTATTTAAAGCCATCTTGCTAGCACATTAGTGTTAGAGTCAAAGGATAAATTGTAATGAATTGAGTTAATAACTCTATGTGCTCCTGAGCAGCCCTCCCTGGATCTTACAGTTGAAATAATCAATAGCAGAGTAAGGCATCATGCCTTCAGTGATCTGAAGAGATGGTGAAGACATGAACAAAGGTCTAATCTTTCAGACATGACTTTCTCTGAAGACCTCAAACTATAGGAATGGCTATAATTTTCATTGATTATCTTTCATGTGAACATAATACAGTTCTTTTGATGAAACTAGGGGTAGAAACTCATGCTTGCAAAAACTAGAGTATATTTCATGAGTCACAACAGATTCTAGGAATAGTTGCATGCTTGGTGTTTCTGCCCCAAATGAAGCAAAGGAAAGTCTAGCCTGAGAGAAATGGAAATTTGTTTTGAAGGTCAGAGAAGTCCCACACTAAAACCTACATGCTTCCACTGCCTGTTTACTTGGATTTTCTCACTGTAATGGACTTCATTATCCTGGATTAGCTTTTCTGTTTTCCTGAGCTAGGCATGAGAGCTGAACATATTTTAAAGCATTTATTATGGAAATCCAAATTTGGAAATCTAGAGTGTCAGCCATCTGAGGCTCTTGTTTAAAGAGGATTTTCATGAGTTATTTATCACTGGTTTATTCATTACAACTCATAGTCCAAAGTGGACTTTACGAGAACCAAGGCTTGTAATTTGCTGTCAAACCAAACCAAACAGTTCCTCCAGCCAAAAGGAGCTTTACAGACTCTGTTGAGCACAGACCATGGTGATTTACACGTAAATAGAAAGCGGTTTCTATTTTTAAGAAGAGAGCTCCAGGAATTTAGGGAGAAGTCAAATCAATGAAAGTGAGTGTTTATTGAAGTCAAGTCAGAAACTGTGGGAAGTGAGAAGCAATGGTAGGAGGTTGGGGATCATAGGGTTCAGCTCAGGCTGTTCTAGGAGCAATGGTCTGAAACTTAGAAAACCTGGTATAATGGCAAGGAAACATCTGAGAGCTGGGAGTCCCGAAGAAAGACGGTCGGATCTTGACATAGTAGGAGAAGTGGCTACGTGTGGGGTGCTTGTATGTTTTGCAGACCCCAGAGACCCACAGAGCTGACAAATGCAGAGTGTGGAAGGGGTCATAGCATGGCTGTTTTCTCACACTCCCTTGGAAATGTGGTTTAAGAAGAAGTAGGTAGAAAGTGCTAAGTTCTGAAGCTCATGTGTACTGAATATCTGTGATGTGGGAATGAAAGGACTATTCCCAGTGGCTGGAAAGCCTAGGGCTCAAGGGTTTCTGAGCAAATGCCATAAGGATTAGCAGAATCTATCTGACTTCTCATTATGGGGAGAAACATTGGGATCATAGAGAAGAGAAGATAGACTTTACAAGCTCACATGTGATGGATGTGGATTCCCTGCACACAAGAAGACAGCCTAGCCAAGGTCTCTCTACTCCACCTCAGATTCTAGAAGGAACACGGCTTAGTGGAGTAACAGCATTGAGTAAAAAACTATGTAAAAATGTTGGATGGGTCAGGCCGTGGTGACCCATGCCTTTAATCCTAACACTCGAGAGGCAGAGGCATGCAGATCTCTGTGAGTTTGAGGTCAGCCTGGTCTACAAGAGCTAGTTCCAGGACAGGAACCAAATGCTACTGAGAAACCTTGTCTCAAAAATCAAGAGAGAGAGAGAGAGAGAGAGAGAGAGAGAGAGAGAGAGAGAGAGAGAGAGAGAAAAGATGTTGGATAGTGGCTCAGAGGATAAAATCATTTACCATGCCAGTCCAAAGACAAGAGTTTCATCCCTAGAGCCTCCATGGAAAGCTCGATATAGTAGTAGCCTTCTGTAGTAGAAGGCATCTGTATCTCCATCACTCTGCAGTGAGACGGAAGGCAGAGACAGGAGAACAGGTCAGAGCTATATCACAGTGGCAGAAACAAGACAGACTGCTTCTTGAAGTTATCCTCTGACTTCTATATGTGCACTATGGCACGTACATCTGCACTTGCACACAAATATACACACAGTAAAAAAAAATAATTTAACAATGAAAAAGAAATGCATAAATCCAGCCTACATGGTGGACACATTGAGCACCTGTTGCGACCATTTGTGCTATTCAGATCCAAGAGATATCAAAGAGTAAACTTGGAGACCACTACTGCATTCAAGTCACAGACTGTTTAGCTGATTATGTTTAGTTCTGAGATTTGGTTGTGTTTCCAAATCTTCTGTGTGGTATTTATATGTATTTTGACAGATCTTAGGAACTCAGAACAGATTGTGCTCAGTTTTGGAGGAGTCTGTCACAACTTCAAATGGAAGTGTTCAAGCCTATGGTCAGAGTAGGCTACAGTTGTTCAAGAAAATAGCCAGTAACTGGGGTGGGGAGAAGTGAGATTTGTCTTTTCAAGCAGAGACTAGGTCACATGGAGAGAAAACTTGTTCAGTTGACATGTGGAGGATACCTTTTTTTGTGTGAGGCCCAATAGTGTGTCCTAACTAGTAAGATGCTTGTACCCTTGAGCTTATGTTCTGGTATAATCTGACAAACAGCATGCAATACATGTATTAAAAGTGACTATTTGATGTGAAAAAGTGGTAGTAGGCTAAAAGGAATCAGGACTATGGATACTGGACTAGGGGTAGTGTGTAGCATTGCTTGGACCTATGAGCTCAGGTAAAGCATGACAATCACAGGATGCGTTGAATAAATGAGGCAGTCAGCATTTAAAGTTGTGTGTGTACTCCCTCTACCCACCAGAGGAGGGATGTGAGAAGCCACTGTAGCAGGATCAGAGTGAAAGAAGAGAAGCGTGTAGCAGAATTGGAAAATTGTTAATGGATAATGTAAGAATCCATGGGGCTTGAGTCTTACACTAGTAAATGGCAGAATTTGAGTGAAAGGGTGACCTGATTTGGTTCACTTTGGCCTGGTAAAGTAACTTAGTAGAGTGCTGGCCCAGAAGACAAGTACTACAAACTTGCCTGGTTTCTATCCCAAGTACTACATAAATTGAGCATAATGGTGCATTCCTATAATCCTAGCACTGGAGAGGTGGAGGCAGGAGCAAGGTCATTTTTGGCTGTGCAGTAAGTTCAAACATTAAAGAAAAGAAGGAGTAAAAAGTTAGAACTAGTTTTGGATTGTTTTTGAAGGCACGGGGGAGGGTAGACTAATGTCTACTGGAAGAGTTTATAGGACATTTTTGTGGTGTAAGCCAGTGGGCAGGACCTGGTGAGAGGGGTATAGGCACAGCAAGGTTTAACTAGAAGAAACATAAAAATACTGCCAAGTGAATTTTATTTGTTAAAACACTTTAGTCTATTTTTTATTTTTATTTATATTTTGGTGGTTAAAGCAAGGCTATTGAAATTTCATCTCTGGTGACAAAGGAAATAGGAGAAAAAATGGTAGGACTGCTACATCCTTGGTTTGGGGCCTATTAGAACACTTGGGGGAACTGACAAAAACTTTAGATTATGGTATTATCTCTTAGCTATACTACATCAGTGATGAAGGAACGTGGTTGGATTAAAAATTGAGATGAAAATAAAGGAAATTTTGTCTAGAGTTGCAGGAATCTGAGAGGGAGGCTAAACATTTTCTTTAAAGACATATTTCCAAACATTGTAGACTAAACTGTCCATCCTGTTGGCCCTTGGGATAGGGAACAACAATCATAACCACAATCAATGATCTAAAGGCTTCCTTATAAGGAGGATAGAAGCCTACTCAGGAGAACAAATGAGACTACATATAAAGGGCCGCCAGTGGCACAGCCCAAGCTGTGAGAAGAAGCACCTCACACTGTCATTAGACTTCCCAAGAAGGAATATGGATAATTCAAATCTGGGCTATAACATAAAAGAGAAGAGCTTTTTCTAGGGACATCAAAGACAATACAACACTTGGAATAAAGAAACAACACACTTTTTTGGTGATAAACTCCCTTGGCAAATGAGCAGGGCCTCTTCCTTCTGGGAGGAGCTCATTCATGATCCACAGACAGCAGTAAAATAGGAGACGAAGCCTCAGCCAATAACTTAGAGATTGATTTCTTGAGTTTTATGATTGCTGCTAAGTTTTATGTCAATCAGACACAAGCTAGCATCATTTGGGAAAATGAAAGATTAGCCTGTCTAGAGCCCTGAAGACAAGCTTATGGGCAATCCTTGATAGATGATTGGTGTGAGAGGGCTGAGGTCACTGTAGAGGACACTGTCCCTGCATTTATGATTCTGTGTGCTATCAGAAAACAGGTCACAGCCTGCTACTACACAGACAGGACCAAGAGGTGAATGACCAGCCTAGCCACCTCACTCTCTCGGCCCTCCATACTGGGTCAAAACCTCCGGCACCTCTCCCACCTGCCTGAGCTTCTCCAGCCAGCCAGCGGGAGAGTTTACTGCAGGTAGGTTGCTCCATTATCCCCATCCCAACCACTGGACCTTGCAAGCTACAAATCACACCTTGCCCCCAAAATTCTTATCCCACCCCCCCACCTGCGCAACCTCAGTAGAATTCTGAAGCACATCCTGCTTCTACATAGAGAGGGCCAAGAGGTAAATACCCAGCCACCTGGCAAGACACCCTATCCTCTATGTTCTAGGGAAACAATCCTGGGCCCCTCCCCCACCTAAAGACAACCAGCTGGTGAGCTTCCTGCAGGCAGACTGGTACAAAACCCCTAAGACACAGACAGTGACAGTACAGAGCAGACCAAGAATAACCCCAAAGACACAGACACTGCAAGGACTGGACCAAGACATAAGACACTGCTGGCATCAATTGAAGGAAGAGATGGGTTGGCACCAATGCAAGAATTCATCCAACAACCTGAAAAGCAACATTGTAATACCAGAACCCAGTGGTCATACAACAGGAATACTTGATCATCTTGACCCAGAAGAAGCAGAAGAAAACTATTTTAAACATAACTTTATGAAGATGATGGAGACCTTTAAAGAGAAAATTAAAAATTTCCTAAAAGAAATGGAGAAAAAGACAAACAAAGGATTGGAAAAAATTGATAAATCTATCAAGGAAACCTAAGAAAACCAAGAAAAAACAGTCAAACAGGTGAAGCAAACAGTTCAAGACTTGAAGTCTGAAATAGAGGCAATAAACAAACACAAACTTAGGAATTCTGGATATAGAAAATCTGGGTAAATGAACAGAAACTACAAAGGCAAGCATAAGCAACAGAATAAAAAAGATGAAAGAGAGATTCTCAGGGGTTGAAGATACTATAGAGGAAATAGATTCATTTCTCTATACAAAAAACATTAAATTCACCAAATTCTTTTTTTTAATATAATTTTTTATTGAAAAAAAAATTTCCGCCTCTTCCCCGCCTCCCATTTCCCTCCCCGTCTCCCTTT
>NW_026068053.1:3015024-3050516 GCF_014885135.2 Alexandromys fortis | reverse complement strand
TGGTTATGTCCCCCTTTTCATTTCTGATCTTATTAATTTGCATATTCACTCTCTGGTGTTTTATTAGTTTGGATAGGGGTTTATCAATCTTGTTGGTTTTCTCCAGGAACCAGCTTTTTGTTTCATTGATTCTTTGGATTGTTTTCTGTGTTTCTATTTTGTTGATTTCAGCCCTCAGTTTAATTATTTCCAGTCTTCTACATTAAATCCACCAATTTCTTAACACAAAACTTCCAGTAAATCTGGGGCACCATGAAAAGACCAAACCTAAGAATAATAGAGGTAGAAGAAGGAGAATTCCAGCTCAAAGGCACAGAAAATATATTTAACAAAATCACAAAAGAACAGTTTCCCAACCTAAAGAAGGATATCTCTATGAAGACAGAAAAAGTTTACACAACACCAAATAGTCTGAATTTAAAAAATCCCCTTGCCACATAATAATCAAAATGTAAAACATACAGAATAAAGAAGGAATATTAAGACCTGAAAAATAAAAATGTCAAGTAACATATGAAGGTAGACCTATTAGAATTATATCCAACTTCTCAATAAAAACCATGAATGCCAGAAGATCTTGGGCAGATGCACTGCAGACACTAAGAGACCATGGATGCAAGTCTAGAATACTATATTCAGAAAAGTTCTCAATCACCATCAATGGAGAAAACAAGATATTTCATGACAAAACCAGATTTAAACAATACCTATCCATAAATCTAGTCATACAGAAAGTACTAGAAGGAAAAACCCAGCCCAAGAAAAATAACTACACCCACAAAAACACAGAGAACAGATAACTTCATACCACCAAAATGCAAAGAAGGGAAACACACACACTACCACTGAAAAATAATAGGAATTATCAATCACTAGTCAGTAATATCTTTTAATATCAATGGACTCAATTCCCCTAAAAAGACACAGGTTAAGAGAATAGATATGAAAGTAGGATCCAACCTTTCTTGCTCTATATAAGAAACAGATCAATCTTAAAGATAGATATTACCTAAAAGATTTTCCAATCAAATGGATCTAAGAAACAAGTAGGGGTAGCTATCCTAATATCTAACAAAATAGACTTCAAACTAAAATCAATCACAAGAGATGGAGAAGGAAATTTATATTCATAACAGGAACAATTCATCAAGATGAAGTCTCAATCCTGAGCACCTATGCCCCCAATACAAGAGCACCCACATATGTAAAAGAAACATTACTAAAGTTGGAATCACACATCAAACACTACACACCAATAGTAGGAGATTTCAACACGCCACTCTCCACAATTGATAGGTCAACCAGACAGAAACCTAACAGAGAAATAAGAGAACGGACATATATCATGACTCAAATGGAATTAACAGACATCTACAGGACATCCCATCCAAACACAAAAAAATATACCTTCTTCTCAGCACCTCATGACACCTTCTCTAAAACTGACCATATATTTGGTAGAAAAGCAAATCTCAACAGATACAAAAAAATGTGTAACCCACTGTATCTTATTGGATCATCATGGTTTAAAATTAGAATTCAACAGCAACACTAATTTCAGAAACCCGTGGAAATTAAACGGTGCTCTATTGAACCACCCTACTCCAGATCAAGAATGATATAAAGAAATTAAAGACGTTTTAGAATTCAATGAAAATGAAGGCACAATGTCCTCAAACCTATTGGACACTATGAAAGCAGTGCTAAGAGAAAAAAAATTATAGCATTAAAGTGCCTACAAAAAGAAAGTGGAGAAAGCTCACACCAATGACTTAACAGCACAAATGAAAGTTCTATAACAAAAAGAACCAGACTCATACAGGAGGTGTAGAAGACAGAAAATAATCAAACTGAGGACTGAAATCAGTTAAATTGAAACAAAGAAAACAATACAAAGAATCAATGAAACAAAGAGCTTTTTCTTTCAGAAAATCAACAAAATAGACAAACCCTTATCCAAACTAATAAAAAGGCGGAGAGAAACATCAAAATTTAAAAAAAAAATCAGAAAAAAAAGCGGGACATAATGACTGACACTGAAGAAATCAAGAGAATTTTATAGTATTAGGTCAAACTATAAAAACCTGTGCTCCACAAAATTGGAAACTGTAAAAGAAATGGACAATTTCCTGGATAGGTACCATGTAACAAAATTAAATCAATATCAGGTGAACAATTTAAATAGACCTATCACTTGTAAGGAAATAGAAGCTGTCATCAAAAGCCTCACCACCAAAAAGAGTGCAGGGCTAAATGGATACAGGGCTAATTCTATCAGAACTTCAAAGCAGAGCTAATACCTATATGCCTCAAAGTATTCCACACAATAGAAACAGAAGGAACATTGCCAAACACTTCTTATGAGGCTACAGTTACCCTGAAATCAAAACAACACAAAGACTCAACCAAGAAAGAGAATTACAGACCATTCTTCCTCATGAACATAGATGTGAAATTCTCAATAAAATACTGGCAAACTGAATCCAAGAACACATAAAAAATGTCATCCACCATAATCAAGTTGGCTTTATCTCAGAGATGGAGGGATGGTTCTACATATGAAAATCTGTCCATCTAAACCACCATATAAATAAACTGAAAGAAAAAAAAACCCTTATAATCATCATGGATGCTGAAAAAAATTTGACAAAATCCAACACCCCTTCTTGAAAAAGGCCTTGAAGAGATCAGAGACACAAGGAACATATCCAAACATAATAAAAGCAATATACAGCAAGCCAGCAGTCAACATCAAGTTAAATGGAGAGAAACTCAAAGCGATGCCACTAAAATCAGGAACAAGACAAGAACAAGACTGTACACTCGATATCTATTCAACATAGTTCTTGAAATTCTGGCTAGAGCAATAAGACAACAAACGGAGATCAAGGGAATTCAAATTGGAAAGGAAGAAGCCAAATTTTTATTATTTTCAGGTGATATTATATTATACAAAAGTGACCCCACAAACTCTAGTAGAGAACTTCTACAGATGATAAATACCTTCAGTAATGTGGCAGGATACAAGATCAACCCCTACCCCCAAAATGAGTAGCCCTCGTATATACAAAAGATAAAGAAGCTGAGAAAGTATCCAGAGAAACATCATCCTTCATAACAGCCACAAACAATGTGAAATATCTTGGGGTAACACTAACCAAAGAAGTGAAATACTTGTTCAACAAGAACTTTAAGTCTTTGAAAAAGAAATTGAAGAAGATATGAGCAAATGGAAAGACCTCACATGCTCTTGGATAGGTAGGATCAACATAGTAAAAATGGCAATCCTACCAAAAGTAATCTAAAGATTCACTGCAATTCCCATCAAAATCTCAATACAATTCTTCACAGACCTTGAAAGAACAATAATCAACATCATATGAAAAACTCAGGATATCCAAAACAATTCTTTACAATAAAGGAACTTCATGAGGCATCACCATCCTTGACATCAAACTCTATTATAAAGCCACAGTAATGAGAACAGCTTGGCATTGACACAAAAACCGAGAGGTTGACCAATTGAATTGAATTGAAGACCTGGATATTAAGCGACACAAAATAAAATAATAATAAAAAAGAACAACAGCAACAGCAAGAAAACAGGCTGAACAATCAGTGTAATTCAAGACACTAAGCATCTCTGCTCAGTGGTCCTGCTACAGTTCCTGCTTCTATGTTCCTGTTCCATTTTAGTTTCTGCTGAAATTCCTGTGGTGATGAATGATGGATTGATTGTTACTGGGAAGTGCAGGCTCAGCAACCCTTTATTCTCCGTGTTGGTTTTGATCACAGTTTTTTTTTTCTTTTCCTACAGCAATAGAAATCCTAACTAAGACACCTTCACATTGTCAGAAACCAGAACTAGAAGCAGGATGAGGCTCATGTCTAGTTCTGCCTTGATCATGGTGTACTAGTTAGATGTCAACTTTGCTTCCACACAAACCTGATGTACACTGTTGTCTTGTTGATATTAGTCAGAAGTTCTGCTAATAGGATTGAAAAGGTGCTTACAACTCTGTGTATATTGCAATATTCTGTGCAAGGAAATGATATTTTACTAATTGCAGATTGCAAAGCTGCACAGTGCATAAGAGTGTTGATAGGTCTTGTTTTCACATTTGAGGATAATGAATACACCAGAGCACTAAAAATACACAAGGTCTTCACATTAGCTGCAGTAAAACAGAAGCACCTTCAGTTTTAAAGCAGATGAAATTTCATATAAAACCAGTAGGTTTCTCCTTAAATTGTCTTAACTTTTCTCTCTGATCAGCATTTTGGAGGCAATAATATACGTAACTACAGTCACAATGCTCTTTCTAGCAAAATTTAATTGAACAAAGGGACATAGTTAAAAAATACCTCTTCCACATTTCTGAATCCTTAATATTAAAATGCATTAGAATGCTGCAGAAGTCGTTAGCCATAAGTCATGGAAAGATGCACTTAGTGACCACAACCATACTTGTTACTATTCAGATGTCTAAAAACACTCTGTGAATTCAGATATAGTTATGAAAGGAAGACCCTACAGGTAGTTTGTTACCGACTAGTTTGCTTACATGATTACGTAAAAATAACGTTTGGGGGATAACGATCAATGTCATTCTTTCCAGAATAACACAGGGACCAAATAACTAATTAGCTCTTCTCTCTCTGTCTCAGTAATTGCAAACCATGCTGGAATCAACTTTCTGGAAGTGTGAAATAGCTATTACTGTATACTGCTTGCTTCTATTGCTACATTTTACTTTTATACTTAGGAGACTTCCATTCTTATGGACCTAGTTAGTTCAGTCAAAAATTTATATTTGCCTTCATGTTCAATATATATCAATCATCCTTCTCCATGATTAAGAGGAGGGAGAAGAAGGTTTAGATTGGTTAACTGAACATTAGAAATGAAGAATCTGGGCTACTTTATATTCAAAACAAAACTGTGCAGATCCAATTCTGCTATGGAATAAACATCATACAATTTATTTTATTTTTAACATAAACAGTAAAAGAGATATCTGTCACCTCTCTGATTGTGTATCTGTCTGTCTGTCTCTTTATCTATCGATCACCTATCTTCCATAAATAATTTATGGTCTGCCTTCTATTTACCTGTTACCTGTTCATCCAGCTAATATGTACCTGTCATAGACATAGCTACCATAACATCCAACGCACTGAAGCAAACCCTCCAAATGTACAGTAGCTTTAGATATTGACTCTGATTTTACCTTAAGTAACATTGAAAAATAGATGGCTAAGTAGAAGTTAAATACTGATAAAGATACACTCATGTTTCCATAAAATGTTACCAAAATAAGATGAAAACTGAGAAGAAACAAAGAAACAGCCTATGGTTTTGATATATTCAGCTCCAAATTTTTTCAATAAATTTTCCTGTTGTATTGATTTTAACTGCGGGGCATTGAATTTCCCTGCTATGCCAACTATTGGCTGACAGGGTATAAAAACAAACATGAATTAATATGAGTATCACCATTTCAAAGTTCTTTAGGCTTACAGTGGCACAAGTCCCTTCTAACCATCAGGTCTTTAAAGTACTGTGTATAGAGAAATCTTTGTTGACACCACTCCAAGGAATGGAAGACTTTGTCTAGGCGTTTTCTCCCCTTTCCCTCTTTTTGTCTCCCATTAAGGACACACAGTGTACTTCTTAAATAGTTGAGTTAAAAATATCATTTAGAACTCGTATCCATTTTACTTCATTCAAAATTTCCATGTTTATTTAGACTAAGAATATTATCTCAATGCTAGCAATGTTGACTATAGTAAGCAAATTCTCAGTATACAGACTAATAAAGGAGTTAATTTTGTCAGTAATTAATCAACTTGGTGCTGGTGTGACAGGGTACACAGAATGACTTGCCCTCTAGTAACTGGCACTTGAGTTAAGGTGCCCAATGTTTTAGGAGACAGTGTTATAGGCGCACTCAGCAGCAGTGGGGATTCAAGCCGAGCAGCTTCTCACTCAAGCTCTAATTTCTATATTGAGCAGGCACCCATTGCTGGAAACATAATTAAAGCAAAGTGGTGTCATCCTCCACCCAGAAATATTTAATTTCAGGTGAATGGCATACAGAAAAAATATTACTCAGTGGTTGCATTTGATTAATGGCCATTACTTCACTATAAGACCTCCATCCCCCAGTGTGTTTGACTTCGGACACGCAGTTGAGACTTGCTTATTAGTTTTATGCCATTCAGGATCCCAGGAAAAGTAGGTGGAAACTAATTTGATAGAAAGAGTGTGTGTGTGTGTGTGTGTGTGTGTGTGTGTGTGCACATGGAGGCTAGAGGATGAATTTAAGAATTGTTCCTCAGGCTTCATCCATCATTTTTCCTGAGACAGTGTCTCTTGCTGGCATGGGATTCACTAAGCTAAGCTATTTAGTTATTGACTCTCCCTAGTGCTGGGGCTACAGTTGTCTACCACACTGACTAATGTTTTTATGTTGATTCGGAGGTTCAGACGCATGGTTATGTTTTTAAGGTAAGCTCTTTGCCAACTTAGCTATGTCTTTAGTCTGCTGAGTTACCTTTAATGGCCTAAAGCAAAGCTTACTTGCTGTCTACTCTGCAGTTATGGGTAGCTGAATGAAGATCAGCTGGAAAGCTACACGTCTGTTCAGTGAGATGCCCACAAGCCTAATGGGTATTCAGTGCTCTTTGACAGGTAGTAGGGGCTAGCTGGTTCGAAGGTCTCACTCACAGGTCTGACATGGTAAGAGCAGTTAGTCGAGACCTCTGCTCTTAACATCCTCTGTCCACATTGTATCCGGTTTCCAAGAGGGCGAGTCTCAGTGTGCATGCATTCACACAGCTTCTGTGCATCTTATATTTATTAATAGGCCATTGCCAGAAAAGTCCCAGAAGCAATCTGGCAATCATCAGGGGAGGGCGGTTACATAAGGATATGCACTGTGGGAAAAGTGAGTCATTAAGAGGACAGTTTACATATTTGCCTGAGCAGTAGTCTTGGAGAGATGGTTTTCCATTACTGCTTTGTCCTCAAGTATAACCATAACCCTGCATTTGACTGGATGGCCTCACAGAGTCTTGGTGATATGTCAGTACTGTCAGGATTGAGGCAGTGTTTGCTGGTGACTCATTGTTAGAAGACTCAATATCAAATTACAAGACAGGGTTGAGTGGCTTGTTGAGTAAATACTTGCTATAAAAAAAGTGAAGCTACCAAATATTAAAAATAACAACTCATTTATTCTGAGGAACAAAAAAGAACACATCAGGAATTAAGAAAGCATTTGTGGCTACTTAGAAAATCATTAGCTTAGCAAATCTTTTCTTTGTAATTGATATTTAAGGCAGCTTAGTGGAAAGGGATGTTATTTTCCTTTTATTATGCATCAAATATTTAATGCCTTCATATAACATGCTTTGAGAAAAAACTATCCTTATCCAAGAAGCAATCTCATTTGTGCTATGCTATCAAACTTTATTGCTCATTTGCAGTCATGAGGAAGAGCTCATAGTTCTAATGAAACAGGAAATATTTTGATTTGCATTGCAATTTTTATTGAAATTTTATAGTATTTTAAAATGATTAAGTAAAACAGTAATTAATGCCATATTCATTTCTTATTGTAAAGTAACAATCTTTTTCTCATCAGTCAGTTTAAAATAAATTGGGTTGCTTTATTTAGAATTAGGTCAGAACAAACAACATACACAATATACAAAGTCATTTCCATAGTCTGTCCCCTGCTCGTGGAAGCAATGTTCCTGCTCATGCTGTCCCTGGGCCCTGAATTAAGCTAACACCACAAGAACTCAGGTGCTTACAACATGGTGCTGGATGTCTGTGGGTAAGATAAAAACAAGAAGTAAAAGATGAGACAGATGTTTTCTGTTGTGAAATTTTAAAATGTTCCTGTGTGCCTGGGGAAGCTAGCAGGGAGAGACAGCCTTCCAGTTCCCGTGTCCCTAGGTTAGCTAGCAGCGTGAGACAGCCTTCCAGTCAGCCACCGAAGAGTCAGCCTTTTGTCACACCTCAGCACAGGAAGTGGAGAGGGAACTACTGTCTACCCTGAGCGTTTGCTGCCTGCGGAGATGTGATCTGCTCACCTAACACGCCTGTTTCTTAAGATAAGAGATGTCCACATCTGCTAAGAGTTTAGTTTCGTTATCCAGCAGGCAGCTTTGGAATTTCCATGCTGTCCTGTATGTTGAACAGACAGCAAAATGTTAAAGAAATGAGAAATGAAAAGTGTAGCAGAATTATTTTTTTTTTCATTTCTTAAGTTCCCCATTCATAACTATTAATATGATTCTGGTCTTAAAGTGTACTACCTGTGAAATGGCTGTTATTACAGACTACAAGTTGAAGTAAATACCTGACCTTTAAATTGTGCTTCTAATTGTTAGCATCATAACTTACTTCATGTGAAATCTACAACTGATCACCCATTCCAGGGTGAGAGTTGTCTGCTGTGTGCTGTGCAGATGTATAGCATTAGTCACACAGGTCTTCATTGCTTCACACACCTCAGCCTGTGGTCCTTCACTGACTTTAGGGTGACACTGAGACTTTAGGAAAATACCACTGTGGTAGGGAACAGTGAAGGAGAGCTGCTTACCTCTCGATGTCCAGGAAGCAGAGCAAGAAAACAGAAAAAGAGGGGCACAAAGTCCATATCTATCCCCCAAGAGCATCCTGTTAGAAATATTGTCTAACACGAGCTCTCTGTCGACACAGAAATCCCAATCATGCCGAATCAAAACAAGCCGAATGAAAAGATATCCAGGTTTAATAGGACTCCTCCGCTCTTGGGTGGCCTTGAGGGGGACTGGGAAGCCGCTAATGTGATGTGCGGGCTACCTTGAGGTGTCAAGGTGCAAGGGTCACAGGGGCGGGGCCTCCAAATATGGAGGCCAGAGACCGGTATTTACACTTCCCATCTGTGACTTAGTTCTTCCAAGCAGTCTCTACCTCCCAGTACATATTCGGCTATAAATGCATCAGTGGTCAGCTTACTGAGGAGGTTAGCGTCATGATCTCAAAGCCTCATTACTACTCACCAGTTGGAAACAAAGCCTTCTATATATGAGGCTTCTTCAGGGGCACACTTCATGACAAAACCATACTGGACAGTGCTCAATTTGTGATCTAGCAATGTTTACTATGACTAGTCTTGGGTTTATTGTTGAAGAGAATAGATTTATTTAGATATTTAAGTTCAGACAATGTTCTAATGATCAACTTTGGCAGACAATGCCAACCACTACTTTTCTAAGTGTTAGGGCCTTCTTTATTCTTATCACTGTATATTCTAGCTAGTTGACATCCTCCCCAATAATTTTAAATTAACATTTCACATTAACATATAAAGTAATGAGTTTCATCACGATATTTTCATTCATGTATCTCTACACTGTGTTCTCATTTATTTCTGCCCCACTGCCTTTCTCTCCTGTGGGTCCTCCTTTCCCTCAGAGAGCCAGTCTGTGCAATTTTTCTGGGAAGGCATCTACTCATCTACTCATCCCAGACAGGGCAACAACAGCACAACGAAGTGCAGTTCCACCACATTTCAACTTCATGAGCCAATTATTTATTAGGTTTACTTACAGAGCAAAGGTGAAGCGGTGAACCACCAAAAACTCAGTGAAACATGGATCAACAATGGCTTCCCTATAGCTGTAGGGATGAAATTACCCCTTCAGCTATCCTTGTACAGTCTGTGTACTCTAGCATCCACTGACATCATGAGACAATGTGCAGCTCGGCAGACAGATAGAAAGGAGTAACAGAATCTCAAGTAAGGGTCTAAAGGCGTTTCTAACCACCTCCATGAATGAGGAAATGTCAAAATGTTCAATATTGAGAATCTCCATCAAATAATATCTGCTATGCTCACAGGACAGCAAGCTAAAAAATGGCTCCCTCTGCTTTCTTTCTCTCTTTACTATTTTATAAGTATTTGCTTATTTATCCCGTGTGTATGAAAGGGTAGGTGATTGAATTTACATCACACATGTGTGGATGGGTGAACGTGTGCTTCCACAGCACATGCATGTGAAGGAATGAGTGCGTGCATGCACAGCACATGTGTGTGGACTGGCAAGTGTGTACATGCACAGCATATGTGTGTGGAGGAGTGAGTGTGTTCATGAACAACACATGTGGGGGGTTGAGTATGTGCACACACAGCACATGTGTGTGGAGTGGCAAGTGTGTGCATGCACAGCACATGTGTGGGGGGATGAGTGTGTGCATGCACAGCACATGTGTGTGGAGTGGCAATTGTGTACATGCACAGCATATGTGTGTAGAGGAGTGAGTGTGTTCATGAACAACACATGTGGGGTTTGAGTGTGTGTATGCAACACACATGTGTGTGGAGTGGCAAGTGTGTACATGCACAGCACATGTGTGTATGGATGAGTGTGTGCATGCACAGCACATGTGTGTGGAGGGACAAGTGAATGCATGCAGCACCATGTGAGTGGAGGAGTGAGTGTGTGCATGCATAGCACATGTGTGTGGATGGGTAAGTGTGTACATGAAAACATGTGTGTGGGGGAATGAGTATGTGCATGCATAGCACATGTGTGTGGATGGGTAAGTGTGTACATGCAAAACATGTGGGGGGAATGAGTGTGTGCATGCATAGCACGTGTGTATAGAGGGTTGAGTACGTGATGCCCAGCACATGTGCATGGATGGGTGTGTGCATGTACAACATGTGTGTGTGGAGAAGTGTGTGCACACACAGCACATGTGTGTGGAGGGGTGAGTGTGTACATACACAGCACACGTGTATGGATGTGAGATGACAAGCAGCAGGTGTTGGTTGTTTTCTTCCAATGCATTGGTCTTAGGGATCAAATCTAGGTCATTAGGTGTGGCAGCAAGCACTTTCATATGCTAAGCCATATCCTGGCCCACCCTTCTGCTTTCTTATCACATGCATTCCTTTACTTTAATTTCTACATATCTTTTTTCTTCTGTATATTAGTGTTTATTTTCATCTGGTTCCATAGTACTCATTCACATTAAATAAGATCTCGTCTGCTACAATCAATATTACTTTTACTTTAGAACTTTTGATTTCATTATAGATTCTCTAGAAGTATCACACACAGCACAGAGAATTTTCATGTAGCTCTTGTCATTTCCAGTGAAGATTACATATTAACAATAACAATATATGACATCAAATTTAGAAGACTTGCATTCATGTCATTTGCCTATAAATTTCTATACCATTTAATTGCTGCATAATGGATGTAACTGACAGAAAGATCTAGGCAACACTACCCTTTACTGTCATATCTTCCTCCTTGTAATTACATCTCTGCACAATAATACTGTAAAAAATCTGTGAGTTCAGACATGTCTTAGATATATTCACAGTAAGTGATACTCAGAAGTGGTGAAAACCTTTTCTCTAGTTTTCTTGTCTCTGATGGGAGCCTGACACAAATACTCAAAACAAGGTAATATTTGCTTTGACTCATGGCTTCAGAGGAGTCAGTCAAACATGGTGTCCTGGCGTGCATTATGAGGAAGAGCATCGGAAACAAAAGGAGCATGTGGAGAAGGAGGCTGTTTACTCCATAGTGGGCAGGACACAGAGAAAAGGGAAGATATTGATGTAAACTTTAAGGTCTTGCCTCTAGTGACCCACTTCCTCTGACTCGTCCCAACTCCTAAAGTCCCCAGCCTCCCAGCAGATCATCACAAGCTATGGTCCAAAGCTTCAACATGTGACCCTTGGGGCACAGTTCAAATCCATACCTAGAACCATGTCTGCAATTTTATGAACTGTTTTACTAAGGTAAAAATGTAAAGTTATAGCTTCTTTAAAGTTAAAACCTTATACAAATGGACAATAACTCCTACATCTTTTAATATCTCTTTATCACCTCTCCTTATCCCCTGATGAATTTTGTCATTTATGAAGACATGTGTATAAACATATATATGTATATATATATTAATGCACATAAATATAAACAAAATTTTAAGTATGAGTTCTGCATATAAGAGAAAATGAAAAGTACCTTTTCTCTCATTTGCCTTCCATTCATTCTCCTGTATATGTAATGGTTCCTCATTGTGATTTAATGCTTTTCCCCTGCATGGCCAATGCAGCAATCACATATTCAGATGTTAATCATCCATTTTTTCAAACTGTACTGGATTATATAAAGAGTATTTTTATTGCATATAAGAACATTCCTTTATGATTTACAATGTTTCCCAATAACCCCAAACACAAACCAAAGCAAAACAAAGAAAGCAAAATCAAATAAAACCCAGAGTGTGCCTTTTCTTTTCCTCTCCAAATCATGGATCCATACTTTGCAAATGAACTTGACTGGAGGATTCTGCCTGTGATTGGTCAATCTGAAACCCACTTGTGTGCTGTTATCAAATACAGGTATGAATTGTGATGGGGCTTTCACCAGAGGGGATGCCAGGATGTTAGTATCTTTTTCATTTGGACACAGTACATTAGTGTCCCTCATTGCAACACGAATTGGAGCTGGTAGCACACCCATTGACTAGAGTTAACTGATTCACTAGAATGTTTTATGGTCTAACAAAGGATGTACTATACCAAGCCCACTGTTGTACCACACTGGTCATTGATTTGGTGTTGTTGAACCTCTCAGAGAAAGGGATTAAGCTTTCCCGATTGAGTTGTTCTCAGCAGAAAATAAATCCCAAAATTTCTGAAGAAGATAAAGGAACACTGACATGAGAATATTGCTGTGGCAGGAAACGTAGCTGTACTTGCATGGGTGTGGTGTTTTTGTAATACTGGCATACAGTTTAGTTAAGGAACAATAGTTACCAAAACAGAGATTGGATATTATGCTGATAATTCTATAAAATTCCTTTTATGTGGTGCTGAGAGTTCCATGTATGTGGTTGTAGGGTGGTTAAACTCGATTACTCATGAAACTAATGTTGCATCATGAATATTTTCTTCAACCTTTCCCTTAATTATAATACAAGATTATTTATTTCTATTTTAAGTTAAAATGTACTTGGAGCATTGCCTTTCATGAAACTTGTCCACCTTCCTCTCATATATAATAATGGCATATCTTTTCCTTCACAGTCATTAAAAATACTTCAATTACTATATTGTAAACTCACTTACTTCTTGTGCATAGATACCATCAAATGAAGCCTCTGACCAAAGAGGGTATTTAGTTAATATTAAATTAATTAATTTTGGTAAATATTTATCACTTAATATATTCAGTATATTTTTTAGTGTCTCTGTGTGTGGTTTGTTTGTGTATCTGAGTGTACATATATACTTTGTTTATCTAGGGGCCTTCAGGATCCGGAAAAAGCCATGATACCCTGGAGCTGGCATTACAGGTGGTTACAATCTGACTAATATAGGACCTGGAAATTGAACTCAGGTCCTCTGTAAGAACATCAAGTGTCATTCACTGCTGAGCCATCTCTCCAACTCCTGTATTTAGTGTTTTAAAATGATTGCAGATGTTATAATTGCCATGCTTAAAGATGTACTTTTGTACATGTATAAACATTCTTGAAAGAATTTTGGAAAAGAAACTGCCTTGTTACAAGGTATGGATACTTTACAATTTGAATTAATGCCACATAATTTCTCTGCGTGTGTCCCTCCTCCCCCAGTGTTAGTACTAGAATCCCTGTGAAACTTGCGGCAACAGTAACAGTTGTTGGTCTTCGTAACTTCTGCAGCAGCCAAGTGAACATTTCCAGGTTGCTTGCATTTTGCCTGGTTATTAGTGAAGTAGAGTCTTTTCATATATATTTTGTTATCTTCCAAATCTGAGTTTTCTGTGACATTATCTCTGCAAACTGTTTACTTGAACTTCTCTTTTCCTCAGTGAAATAATTTGTGATTAATTCTACGTGTATGTAAACACAGTCCTACATTTCTCCAGATACTTCCTTTTCTTAAATTCTAAATAAAATCACAGCGGAAGAGATGACATTTTACACTCCCAATCTACTTTCCATTTGCTTTGTAAATATAAAAATTAATTTTTAGATCATCAAGATATATTTTTGTCCAGAATTCGTCACCACCTTACATTCTGGATATAGAAAAGGCTGTATCATTTCTTCAACTTTGAAACCTCTTCAACTTTGAGATAAAAACCAAATAATTTCAACAAATTTATTGAAATCGTAAAATCTCTTCTTTTTTGATTTTTAAGACATGTATCAACATTTCAACACAAGTTTTTAAAAAAGCATGACCTACAGTACCTCTCCAGTTCAGTGTTCGGACACATGACATGTATACTATATTCACTTAAAAGAAACACTGCTAAATTCCTAAATAGGTGATCCACCTAAAATATATTTTAAAAAATAGTCATTACATGAGGATTTGAGTGTGTGTGTGTGTATATATATATTTCCAGTATTTTATATTTTATATATATTTTTCAATATTGCGTTTATATATATATATATATCCAATATTGCATATATATAATATTGGAAAGAATTGTAAATTCTGATTAATATCAGCTCTGCTATGGCACTAATTCATGTAACTTTGATATCCTTTAACTTGTGAAATACCTTGATACATTTGAAAGTTTCCATTGCACTGAATGTCTTTTATCTTCAGTATCATATTCTATAATCTTTTGCCTCTACTATTCTAGCATGTTAGTACTGAGACTGAAAATATTCTTTTAGGATCAATGAAAGGCTGGCTAGTTGTCTCTGTAAAAAGATACATGGGAAAGTGAGAAGAGAAAAATATGAAACATTACTGTGAGCATTAGTAGTCATACATTTTTGATTCCCAAAGAAGCATTTTGCAGAGAGTTATAGACTATATCAAACACTCTAACTGGCAGCCAGATTTATAGAAAATTTAAATCTTCACTCAGCAGTGAAATTTGTCAGTCAAAATGACTGACATCCTAACAACTCCAATGCTACGTCTTAATTTATAAATCGAGGCTCACCATTCCTTGGCAGTTTTAAGTTGACTTGATATAAACTTTTAGCTTCAGAAAATGTAAAAAATATAAATATCAAGAGATAAAATGTTCTTTTCTGGAATTGACAATTTGTATTTTAAAATGTGTCTTAAATACTTTATAAGAGAAACTTCTCCTATTGACATTCTTAAAATCCAGATTGTTGTACTTTTGGTCATGTTTACAATGGGAGACCCAAAGGACAGCTTTGACTCTAAGCAACACACATGTTCCTCATTGTTCCTACTGAAATTAAGGATGTAGATAGGATTATTTTACCCACTGACTCATTGAAGATGCAATTTTCAAACCTGGAAGAAAGTCTGTGCTTGTGCACTGACCTGTATTTCACTGACATAGTTAGTTCTGGATGGGGAGTAGCAGTCACATGTATACTACATCATGTCAGTCACGTGGGGATGGGGTTTACATCTCTGTAGCAAATTCTTTGGAAAATATAAATATCTCACATACTTACCAATTCTTGGGTACAAAAGGGGAGCTCTCGAATTTGCCTAGATCTCCTTTTTTTAAGTAAAGATCAACCATAGTTGAAATTAAAATTAATAACATCTATAATACAATTGTTGTTCATGAGTGAATTAGAGATCATTAATAGGTATGCCAACATTTAACTTCTTTTAAAGTAAGTGGACTTTAGCTTGCACGGAAAAACAGTTTGACACAGAACCGCTAACATATGTTGAGTTGTTGGGAGATGTATATGCTTGACCTAGCACTGATAACTTTAATTTATATAATCCTAAAAAAAAAATCTCTGTAGGTCATGGTTTCTTCCAATTTGTAAAATGGGGCACTGAGTGGCTCTTGGAGTCTTTTCTCTCTGTAATGCTCTGATTGCAAGATTACCATTCTTGTAAAAGACATGCCATTGTGTGAAGGCCTAGCTGGAAGCTGATGAATGATTTTTAGGAGCAGCTATGGTATTCTCCATTCATCTATTCGTCAAATATTATTAATTATTTAATATGTTGCAGGAACACTGAATATTTGAAATAGAGGACGAATGAAATGTCATTGGTTCCAAAAAGCTCATGGAGTCATTTGTGTAATAAAAATGCTCAAATCATTATAGTGCTCTGCTAAATATATGAACTCTCTGTGCAGGCCATCCAGCCTAAGTAGAGACCATCAAGATGACAGATGACGAGCAGCTGCCGGCAAGTTTGACAAAGAGGAAAGAGCAGAATATAGTCTTTTTTTTTAAAAAAAAAAAGTATTTATTTTTATTTTATATGTTTTTATTTTACTATTTTATGTTTGCTTGTGTGTATGTATTTTACCACAATACATCAACAACAGAAAATTGCTTTTATTAATTAATGTGTTAATCTCTTCTGAAACACATACAAAACAGATAATACAGAAGAAAACTTTTTGAATAAATAAAAATACTTTGTAATTTGAAGTTAGTTGCTCTCATTTAACCTTTCTTCTCTTGCGCATGCAGTGGTTTAAATTGCAGAGCAAAAGTCACTCTACTTTTATTTTCAAACTAAAAGATGAAAAAAGTTATGGTTAACTACTTGGGCTATGCTTTTGTATCTAAGTATACATACTGCAATCTTGTTCTGAATCTAAGCATACATACTGAAATCTTGCTCTGAATCTAAGCATACATACTAAAATCTTGCTTTGAATCTAAGAATACATACTGAAATCTTGCTCTGAATCTAAGCTTACATACTGAAATCTTGCACAATCCCCAAAGAACAGAATATGGCTAGCAGGGGAGTTTTTGTTATTTAACAATCCTGAGTGAAAGGTGAACATTTGCACTACTGCACACTGGTCATTAACCCGGTCTTTGGGTTATTGGTATTCTGTCATGAACAGTCATCATAGCATAGCAGTTTATATGGGATGTATATTCCATATACATGATCTGCTGCTCCCAGAGGTGGGCCTTATATACCTGCAGAGGTCTCGTGTGCTCAGATATATTGGAAATGATATCCAACCCGTTACCCTATTTGGTTTGTGTCAGTCATCCAGATGAACTGCTTGTTACTAGAATGTGAAAGAACAACAGTTCTTTATGAGAAGTGGAATTCTGAACTGTATGTGATGTGGACATATGCCTTGGCTTTCTGGTTAGACCATAACCTGCTCTTAGATTAATGACTGCTTCAGTGAAACACCACACACACACACACACACACACACACACACACACACACACGAAGGCTTCAGTTACATACACGATAATAATCCAGCGCTATCTAAAGCAGAAGCATATATACTCAGCTTGTAGCACTTCTGCATGAAACAAATTATTGCTACACATCCTTAAAAATGGGTGTTTTTAGTTATCAGATTAGTTTGAAGATAACATCCCTTGAATTTTAATTTTAATCTGTGAGAGATAATATTGTAAAACTATATGTTTGTTGAAGGGCTTGTTTATAGTTCATACACGGAATTATAAGCCTATTGGTTTGAGTTCTTATTACATGCCAAGAGAACATCTAATATTCACTTTAGTACTATAGTTCCAGGCATGCTAGTTCCCCAGAAAGTGACATATCTGAGTATGTATTTCCAAAGCATGCTGATGTCTTTCTTGCTCTTTTTCCATTAACCACAATTCCTTTCTTGCCCTGGATATGTTATTAACATCTCTAAAATTCAAGTTTCTAGTCTGTAATAACAGGGGTTCTATGGTTAATTTTAATGTGTCAACTTGGCTGGGCTAAATGGCAGTTGTTTAGAAAATTTGTTGTCTATATGTTGTGAAAGCATTTAAAACTGGCAGATCTTAAAATGAGTAGAACTAAAGTAAAGGAGTTATACACTGTAATGGAAGCACTGGGATTATGTCAGCTGAGGGCCAAAAGAAAAGATCAAGTCCCCCAAATAGAGGGGACCCTCACTTCTAGACTGCAACACAGAAATTGCAGCACTTTTCTACTCAGATCTAACAGAAACTCTTGCTACAATTTCCAACCTGTCGTTAAAATACCACAATTGATAGTTCTACAACTGTGTGAGCCAATTCCTTGCAAAAAAACCTTAGCCATGGTCTGTCTTTGTCACCCTCTGTGTGTGTGTGTGTGTGTGTGTGTGTGTGTGTGTGTACTTGTCTCTATACACACAATCAATTGATTCTACTTTTTGCTTTGTGAACAATGACTAACTCAGGTTTATTTTGTTGATACCAAAATAAATATTAAATGAAATAATTAATTTGAAATACCTTGCATTATGAACTATATAGTAGGGTCTTATCCATTCATTTTTCTCCCTCTTTACCATTATCCTTTAAAAAATATATTTCATACTCTTTATTTCTTTCCTCTTACCTTTATAATGCAAATTTTTCAATGTGTGCAAATGACATCTTTTCAAATGTACTGACTGTATCAGCATTCATGTTCCGTTAAAAGCAGAGTGATTGTGCGTGACTGTTAGTGCCCACAATGACATTTACACATTTGCTTTCATGAGTGAGTAATGATAATTCACAAGCTCTGTGTAGCTGTGAGTAATTACTCCCTTCTAAAGATAAAGGTTAGCACAGTCTGTAGCCATCATAAGTTATGCATTGCATGCATACAGTTTCAAAATATATTTCCCACAATGCTCTTCTATCCCTCCACTCTCATCTAGAAATGCTTTATCTTTCCACAACATGAACTTTATCTTGGAAAAGGATTTTTGTTATTAGTTCCTTTATTGAATTAGTAGCATAGTAATTTGACATGGAGTTCAGTTTTCTTTTATAGAAAATTAGAAAACACTGGGGTCATGAAGACTTAGCCTGAAAATGTGTCTAGTAATATAATAGAAAACATGAGTGAGGAGGAGGGATGTAGGAAGACACTTTATTCCTGAAGCTGTCACTGTATTCTAATCACAACTTGCAGAGAGGGCTTAATTCTGAAGCTTTTTGAAGAAGTAGCACAAAGGCAGGATTCACACCAAGATGCTGTTTGTAATCTCATTCAGAGGAGCATATAATCTATGCTAAATCAATATTTTGACCAAATAGATGTTATAAGATCAATTATGGACAGTGAATTTGATGAACTAGGTGTAAGTTGATAAACAAGATTCGATGATGTATGCGACAAATTGCAAAGGAAACAGAAACAGCATGAGAATCTGCATACAATTGAGACACTGGTATTTGTTTTATCACCCTGCCAGGAACAGGTTAGGGTGCTGTCAAACTCTCTGCCTCCAGTCTTCTCCATTTCTTTTTCTTTTTTTTCCATTCAAAAATTTACACTTCCTCCCCTCCTCCCATTCTCCTCCCTCTCTCCCACTCCCCCTCCTCCCTCCCCCTCCCTCCTTAAGAGAGGGCAGGGAACCCTCCCCTGTGGGAAGTCCAAAGCCCTCCCCACTACATCCAGGCCTAAGAAGCTTTGCATCCAAATAGACTAGGGTCCCAAAAAGCCAGTACATGCAGTATAAGCAAGTCCCAGTGCCTTTATCAATGTCTTCTCAGTCAGCCCCCATTTTCAACCACATTCAGAGAGTATGGTTTGATCACATGCTCATTCAGTCCCAGTCCAGCTGGATTTGGTGAGATCCCATTAGAACAGGCACACTGTCTCAGTGGTTGGACTTACCCCTCGCAGTCCAGACTTTCTTGCTCATCTTCTCCCTCCTTCTGCTCTTCAACTGGACCTTGGGAGCTCAGTCCTTTGCTCTGATGAGGGTCTCTGTCTTTCTCTCCATCCATCGCTGGACGAAGATTCTATGGTGATATTCAAGATAATCATCAGTATGATAGTGGGGTAAGGCCAGTTCAGGCACCCTCTGCTCTGCTACCCAAGGACCTAGCTGGGGACATCCCTGTGGATACCTGTGATCCCCTCTAAAGCCAAGTCTCTTGCCAACCCTAAAATGTCTCCCTTAATGTAGATATCTTCTTCCCTGCTCCTATATCTGCCCTTCCTCCCACTCCCCCAAGCTCTCTCCGATCTTTCCTTTCTCCCTTCTCTCTCCCCATCTCATCTACCACCACCCCCATGCTCCCAACTTTTCCCCAGCAATCTTGTTTGCTTCCAATTTCCAGGAGGATCTGTATATGTTTTTCTTTGGGTTCACCTTGGTTTTTTTTTTTTTTTTTTTTTTGGCTGCTCTAGGCTTGTGAACTATAGGCTCAATGTCATTTGTTTATGGGTAGAGTCCACTAATAAGTGAGTACATACCATATTCATCTTTTTGGGTCTGGGTTATCTCACTCAGGATAGTGTTTTCTATTTCCATCCATTTGCATGCAAAATTAAAGATGTGATTTTTTTAACCTCTGAGTAGTATGTTTATATATTCCACACTTTCTTTATCCATTCTTCCATTGAGGGGCATCTAGGTTGTTTCCAGGTTCTGGCTATTACAAATAATGCTGCTATGAACAAAGTTGAACAAATGCCCCTGTCATATGATTGGGCATCTCTTGGGTATATTTCCAAGAGTGGTATTGCTAAATCCTGAGGTAGATTGATTCCTAATTTCCTGAGAAACCACCACACTGATTTCCAAAGTGGTTGCACAAGTTTGCATTCCCACCAGCAATGGATGAGAATACCCCTTCCTCCACAACCTCTCCAGCAAAGGTTATAATTGGTGTTTTTGATTTTAGCCATTCTGGCAGGTGTAAGATGGTATCTAAAAATTGTTTTTATTTGCATTTCCCTGATTGCTAAGGAGGTTGAGCATGACCTTAAGTGTCTTTTGGCCATTCCATTTCACTCATAGGTATTGTGATAGTTCATTTCATGTGTCACCTTGACTGGTCTGGGGCACTCAGATTACTTATTACTTTTTGAGTCTGTTTTGGGGTGAAAGTAGCATTTGGTGTCACTTAATTTTGTTGATGCTGATTTGAGAGAGGATCATCCCCTTTGATTGCCCAGGGAATGGCCAAGTCTGTCACTGATCTTGAGCTCCTCACCCTATGGCTTTCCTGCTGGAGTGCTAGGAGCCTCTGGTATTCTAGGCCAGTTCTCTTTCCACTGAGCTATAGCTATAGCCTCCAAAACTAGAACTGGAATTTACTTCAGTAAAGAAAATGGATCTCTTCCATGTGGGTGGCCACCATTCATATCACTGAAGGCAGAGTAGATGAAAACAGGAGGGATAAGTAATTCATCTTCTCCCCCTTACTGTGAGTTTGGGCCAACTCTGTCTTCTTGTATGGCCCTGGGAAAGGGGGTTTATACCACTAGCTTCTTGGTTCTTAACTCTTCAGAGTGCAACTGAATCAACTCACTAGCTTTTCTGATTGTCTTGCAGACAGCAGATATTGGGGCTTCTCAACATCTCTATTTTTTTCAATCAGTTCATCATAATAAATTCCTCCCCCTGCTTCTTTCCCCAAACAATACTAGTTTAGGCTGTCTGGGAGCGCTGATTAATACAGATACGTGTCCTGGTGTCGAAACATAGGCAGCCAAGTTTATTGCCCATCACAGATAAACTTCCTGCACACAGTTTAGGAGGCATAGAGACAGTCTGCTCAACGCAGTCTTCCAAGGATTATGCTCTGCTCTGTTCCTGAGCTGAGGTCTTGCCCTGTCAGCAAATACAACCTGTCTACTACTCTGAAAGTAGTGTCTGTACACTGCTGTACTGCTATCCAGAAAGGGTTAATGCAGCTCCATAAGGGACCTAATTTAGAAGCTGGCAAGAGCTTAACCACTAGAAGAAATATGGCTCATGGCATGCCAGGTGATATAAATTAAAGTTAATGCTATACATGATGAAATGTTCTCTTAGATATTCTGCGTAATTTTGAGCATTGGGAAGTCTCAGTAGGCTATTTTTTTTTTAAAAAGAAAGTAGTACATAGGATTTTTCTCTATATTCATTCCCTTATTTCAACAAAGGGCCAGGAAACTATTATATGAATAATCATATTTTTAACAATTCAAGCAGACTAAACACATAAGAAATTACTAATAATAGACTTTGAAAATATCTATTTTCACAAAATAACAGGCAAATGTTAGCACATTATATGGAAAACACATTTTTTGCTAAAAATATTTTTAAAAATATAAAACTTCTAGGCAACCTGTATAAAAGAGAGATATTCTATTACCATGAATGTGGGAAAATGTTCAAATAATTTACAAAGAAATTAGATGTAAAGTACATATGAATTTATGTTTATTGAAGCTTTGTGACTTTAGACAAATTACTTCATCTTCCTTCTTTAGGCTTCTCATATATTAAATCAGCTAAAAATATGGCTTAGGTATAATTTAAGAACTTAATGCTTTACACAGCTATTAACTAAGCACAGATATTTCAAAAATCTTATTTGTTTTAATGAACTTATAATTAGTATCTCCTGTTTTTTTCTAAGTGATGGAACTACATATTTAAAATATGATATAAAAAGAACATGTGGGATGTGATTGGCACACATGCAAGGTCCTGAGTCCAAGTCCACTCACAGCACCCATGTCAACTGGGTGCTACGTACCAGTCATGTCAATCCATGTGCTACAAAGTTGCCATGTCTGTCCACGTGGTACATACCTGCCATGTCAGTCCATGTGGTACATACCTGCCCTGTCAGTCTATGTGCTACGTACCTACTATGTCAGTCCACGTGGTACATACCTGCCATGTCAGTCTATGTGCTACAAAGCTGCCATGTCAGTCTGTGTGGTACATAGTTGCCATGTCTGTCCACGTGGTACATACCTGCCATGTCAGTCCATGTGGTACATACCTGCCCTGTCAGTCTATGTGCTACGTACCTACTATGTCAGTCCACGTGGTACATACCTGCCATGTCAGTCTATGTGCTACAAAGCTGCCATGTCAGTCTGTGTGGTACATAGTTGCCATGTCTGTCCACGTGGTACATACCTGCCATGTCAGTCCATGTGGTACATACCTGCCCTGTCAGTCTATGTGCTACGTACCTACTATGTCAGTCCACGTGGTACATACCTGCCATGTCAGTCTATGTGCTACAAAGCTGCCATGTCAGTCTGTGTGGTACATAGTTGCCATGTCTGTCCACGTGGTACATACCTGCCATGTCAGTCCATGTGGTACATACCTGCCCTGTCAGTCTATGTGCTACGTACCTACTATGTCAGTCCACGTGGTACATACCTGCCATGTCAGTCTATGTGCTACAAAGCTGCCATGTCAGTCTGTGTGGTACATACCTGCCATGTCTGTCCACATGGTACATACCTGCCATGTCAGTCTATGTGCTACAAAGCTGCCATGTCAGTCTGTGTGGTACATACCTGCCATGTCTGTCCATGTGGTACATACCTGCCATGTCAGTCCATGTGGTACATACCTGCCATGTCTGTCACATGGTACATACTTGTCAGGTCAGTCTGCATGCTACATACCTGTCATGTCAGTCTGTGTGGTACATACCGGTCTAGCACTGGGAAGTCAGAGGTGGGCTACCTCCTCTGACTTGACAGTCTAGAATAAGCTCCAGGTTCTGTGAAAAATCATGTCTGCAAAGACAAGGTTGAGAAGACACTGAGGAAATGTCTTGATACAAACCACTGACTTGCTATAAACAAGACAGAGTACCCAGAAACATACACAAACATGGGGGGGGAGTTAGTACATTGTACCTACTGTTGTAAATTAGCATTATATCTTTTGGAATCAAAGTTAATGTAAGTTTTAAGGACAGTAAAGTGAAAAAAATTATTTGCTTTTGACATAACAATTCCAATTAAAGTTAATTATTCTAAGGAAGGAAATTCAAAGAGTAAATAATTGTTCTATGAACAATTTCCATATCTCTCTCACTAATTAAGGTTTAAAAATGTTCCTTTCATATAAAGAAATATGATGCAGTCATTGCAATAATAATTATAAATATATTCAGTCAACTCAAAATAATTACTGTGGTAAAAACAAATAATGAAAATGGAATGTAAGATGGAACTTATGCATTTTCATTTTCTGCTGTTTTTGTTGTTATTTTCTGTCTCACTTACTACAAGGCTCTAGTAGTAAGGGGGTGGGGAACAAGATGAAACATGGAGGACAAGGAAAAGAAATGGGAACCTGTCCTTCCTGCGGAGGCGAGAACCTCAGTGTGGAAGTGTCAATGCATGCCTATGCCTGTCAGTGCCTGTCTATGCTGTCAGTACATGTCAGTGCCTGTCAGTTCCCTCAGTGCATGTCAGTACATGTTAGCACATGTCAGTCCTGATAATGCCTTTCAGTGTTTCTCAATACATATCAGCACATTTTGGCACATATCAGTATATGTCAGTGCCTGTTAGTTTATGTCAGTGCACGCCAGTGCTGTCGGTGCCTGCAAGTACTCTCCGCGCCTATTTCTCAGTGTCTCTATGTTGTCAGTACCTGGCAGCACTTATTCATGCTGTCAATATTGTCAGTACCTATTGGGGCATGGCAGTGTCTATTAGTGCTCCCATGGGGCTGTGATATCACCATAGAAATACAGAAATATGAGAACATAAGGAGAATGTCTTCTTTGTCCTGCTCATTTCTTTGGTGGTTTCAACATGTATTATTTCTTAAAATTTTTATTTTGAAAAAAAAATCAGTACATAGAATGTTGAAAAGGAAGTATGGAGAGGATCCTTTACTATATTCTTCCAATTTCCCCAGTGGCTGTTTCTATGCACAGATATCATGATATCTAAAGCAGGGAAAGAAATTCGTATAACATGTTCAGAAATTTCCAATCTGTTTCTACCGAATGTACATACTCCTGTCATCATTTCTGTGATCAAATACCCAACTGTTTCATTATTGGAAACATTTTCTTCCTTGTCTAGCATTATTGTGTTCATCCCCATGCCCATCACTCAGAACCTTTGAAATCCCTAATCTGTGTTCCATTTGTGCGGAGTTATCTTTCTAGAATGCTGTTCAGAAGAGCTTTGTTGTGTAGCAAATTCCTACAAATTGAATGATTTTTTTCAGGATGGAGGAAGCAGACTCAAGAGTCAGGAAACAAACCATCCATGAGTTTCAGGAAGTGCTAATGAATTCACAAGTCTCCTCCCCCACCAAGGTTATTGATGTAGTAACTAGTGGCTGCAGACAGAAGACTCTGAATGGCAGAGCTGTGTGATAGCTTTCCACCTAGTCCCACTTCCTGGAGGAGACTCCCTGACTGGTCCAGATGCTCACATGTCATGCAGAAAGCTCCACGAATGTGACTTCTGTGAGCTGTCACTCAAGTTGAACTGGGCTTTTTGGTTGATCCAATTGTTACTGAGTCATCTATGATCTCCCACCCATACTCCAGTAAATATCTTTTGAAACTCATTGGCCTACTACATTGGACTTGAAAAGAATTGTTATTTTGTCCTATTTTTGATTTTCTATCTGCAGTGGACGTATGTTAGCGCATATATTCTCAGGAAACATTAGCCAATGGAATCTTATAAGATGGGTGTTTTGCCACTCACCATATATTATGAAGATCTATCCAAGCTGTTGTGGGTACCAATTGTTCCTTCCTTTCTGTCTTTTACATATTTGCAGTCCTACCTTTGTCATAATGTGACAAAGGAAGTTACCTTCTTTTTTAGGGTCTTTCCTTTACCCCCAAACAGAGAAACGTGTTCTCTGGTCTTGATTTAGAAATTGGAGTGATGGGGAAACAGAAAGATTGCTGTAGATGGTGGCTTCATGGCAACATGGTAAAATGGATACTCAGTAATCTTTGTCAGAGAGAGATAACATCTGTGAGCCAAAGCTATGAAGCCACCATCTGCTCCTGTCGGTCTAGAATGGCTTCAAGAGTAAGTGATGTTCTGTGTGATGTGGGTGGTGGGAGAAAACTAAGTAGCTAACCTGAAAACTGAAATGTTTAATTTTGTTTTAACTCGCCTTAGTCCTGAGGGTGAACTACTGCTTATGGGTATGTCTGATAGGTTGGATCTGTGTGAGATTAACATTCGACTTGGAAGACACAGTCCAGGGAATGGCTCTCTTTAGTGTGGACAAACATCCTGAAAGGTGTTGAAAGGACCTCAGAACTTAGGTTTCCTGCTTGCCTCCTTGAACTTGGCTTTTGTCTTCCAGCATCCTTGGAGTGATCCTTTATTTACATCCTCTTCTTTCCTAGTTCCTGGGCCTTAACATGTGGACAGATTAACACCACTGGATTTTCTTTGTCTGTGGCTTGTAGGTGTCAAATTAAGTGCCTTTGCCTCAATAAACAGATGAGGAAATGCCATTAAGAATCATGCTAAGGGAGCCACCTTAGTGTTGGCAAGAGACTTGAACCTAGAGTGGCTCCCAGGAGCACAAGGCGATGTCCCCAGTTAGTCCCTTGGGAAGCTGAGGACAGAGAACCTGAACTGACCCTATCCTATAGCAATACTGACGAATATCTTTCATATCACCATAGAACCTTCATCTGGTGATGGATGGAGATAGAGACAGAGACCCACACTGGAGCACTGGACTGAGCTCCCAAGGTCCCAATGAGGAGCAGATGGAGGGAGAACACGAGCAAGGATGTCAGGACCACGGGGGGTGCACCCACCCACTGAGACAGTGGGGCTGATCTATTGGGAGCTCACCAAAGCCAGCTGGACTGTGACTGAAACAGCATGGGATAAAACCGGACTCTCTGATCATGGCGAACAATGAGGACTGATGAGAAGCCAAGGTCAATGGCAAGGGGTTTTGATCCTACTTCATGTTCTGGCTTGGTGGGAGCCTAGCCAGTTTGGATGTTCACCTTCCTAGACTTGGACGGAGGGGGGAGGACCTTGGACTTTCCACAGGGCAGGGAACCCTGACTGCTCTTTGGATTGGAGAGGGAGGGGGAGAGGAGTGGGGGGAGGGGGAGAAGAGTGGGGGGAGGGGGAGGGAAATGGGAGGCTGGGAGGAGGTGGAAACTTTTTTCCCTATTCTCAATAAAAAAAGAAAAAAGAAAAAAATCATGCTCATTCACATACACTCTTGATTCTGCTTCTGAAGAGAAAATTTTTGACTAACAATGAGCATCTTTCTAAGGCTGTCTAGAAATGGAAATGATTCTAACAAATAAACCATAGTCTACTAGAAGTTCAATTTAACTAGAAGCTGTGTAAAAGCCAACTGTGAAATAACAGATAATGGAAATTAAGTTGGTTTCCAAAGTGTGAGAAGGTTGACCATATGGAGAACCTGAGAGATGAGGCATTGTGAACTGACGTCACAAATGATAGCCAAGGCAACACTGAGCATGCCCTCCAAGGCACGGTTTGTGTACGTTCCGTGTATGTTCCATGTGCCACCAAGTCTCTCACAGTACCGCAAGAGTACACTTCCTATCATCACCTCGCTTTCACACATGCAGAAACTGAGGTATCAAGAAAAGAAACACTGTGCCCAAAGACTTGTGCATTTTAAGCAGTTCACTCAAAATCTGAACAGACAGTAAGCCTAAAAGGAAATACAAGAACAGGTATACAGTTTGATTTATTATACTGGCAGCGTGGTAGATTTGTTCTTTTTGGTTGTTTGTTTTACTTCATTCAAGTGGCAAAATGAACTTCTGATCACATCTTCAAAAATATAAATATTGGCAATTTCTAATCTGTGAAAAAAATGTATCCTGAAATTATCAGTCAGTGGAGTTGAAATGCAAATACATTTTAAAAGAGGTGTTATGTAGAGCAGCTTGCTTAGCAATTCTGAGTTTGCCATTTATGAAATGGGGATAATAATTTCTGTATTTGGGAGCACAAGGCCTAAAATACAGATATGCTACAAATGTTTTTTCTTGTTCCCTCGAAGGTGTTATTTTAATATTCTCAGACCAAACAACCAGAATTACTTCTTAGAAGAATAGAATTAGCGGTGGTGGATATATATTACACAATACCATGGAATATATCTTTAACATGTAATAATACACATGAAAATGCATTCACATCACTTAACATTTCTATTTCAGTTACAAGTCTCCAGAGAAGGCATACTAGAATTGTTATGTCACCTTCTGACACCGTCCCACTACAGTATTGCTTCTGCTGTGAGATGAAGGCTGGGTATAACGTGACACAACAACTTTGCTGTGCTTCCAGAAGGGAGATTCCCCTGCTGCTCCCCTGTCTTCACTGCCTCCCAGCCTTGGTGAGGAACTAATTAATATCTATCAATGTAGTTGAAAAGGTGCTGCTGATACTGACTAGAGAGTTTGAATAGCAACTCAGGGAATTGGAGACTTTCCAAACAGGATGCGGGAGATGTTCAAGAGCAGTTTCCTTAAGCTCTCCACTGTTTCAAGTAGTGGGAACATTCACATCCTTCTTATAGGGTGGTGTGGGAGCTCATTCTGTCTATGTGTTGCTTGTATTGGTTAATAAATAAAGAAATTGCTTTGGTCTGATAGGGTAGAAAAGAATTTAGGTAGGTTGAGAAAACTAAATGGTATTCTGGGGGAAAGGAGGCAGAGTCAGAGACACCATGGATCTACCACTGGAGATAGATGTGCTTTGCCGGTAAGCCACTGACATGTGGCAATATGCAGACTAATAGAAACAGGTTAAATTAAGATGTAAGAAGTAGCCAAGCAGAATCTAGAGTTAATGGGCCATGCAGTGATTTAATTAATACAATTTCTGTGTGGTTATTTCGGGTCTAAGCTAGTCAGGCAGCCGAGATGAACAAGCAGCCCGCTCCTTGCAACAATGGGGCCTAGGGTTGACTCTGCATTTCATACCTACATATGTAAGTCTAACTAAATACAGCATACAGGATTCTATCCTCCCTCTCCCCCCTACCCAGTGTGTGTATGTGTGTGTGTTTCATTCTAGCAAGTTATTCTTACAGCTGCAGACACACATTTTCTGTGTGCTTATCTGTGAAAAACTACTTTGGCTAGGTGAGTTTAGTGCTTGACAACATGGATAAAGATATAGTCACTAAATCACTTAACTGAAATATTATCACCCTTGCATTTTTAAAGACATGTTTCCTCATCAGTGCTGCTTTGTTTTAAGTAATGTAAAAACAACCCTAAATCCTGTCAGGTGGGAAGACTAGGGAAAAGGCTGAAGTAGTCAAGTGAACAAACAAAACTGAACAAAACTAAAAGGCCCAAGAACCAGACATAGTTACTGTGAGATGTGATCAAAGGGATCAGGAGTGATCGAATGTTAATCAATCACGTAATCTCATACTTTTCTCCAGCAATGAATGCCAATAGTTTTGCCTTAAGGTCATAGTTAGAGTTTTATCAAAGAAAGAGGGTAAACAGCGTTGATGTTACATTCAGAGGGAGAAAAAATGGTTTTCTTTTCCTTGATTCTCTGACATCAACTGATCCTAAAGATCTGTTACTTCTCAGAAATCTTAAGCTGACTTTATCAACCATATTTTTTTTTTTTTATCTTTTTCCCCTAACTAGAGAACTGAGTCCTGCTCTTTGTTCTGTTTCTTTTGTCACATTTCTCCCACTGAATAGCTCGTTTCATATGAAACCACAGGGCAGAAGATGGAGAATATCAATATCCTTTTTCTCTGTATTCTCATCTTCAGCAAATCCATGACAAAAATAATGAACACAAGACTAACACAGAAATCCCTAGGAAGGCAGTTTTAGTCACTGGGGAAACCAGTGCATCTTGCCACAGTTTTGCTTTAAGCATCTCTTTGGACTGGGACGTCTTTACAGCTGGAAATCGCCTTGATTACACAGCAGTCTGAGGACACAGTTATTGAATTATAGTATTAGAATTTAGCAGGCTTAACACACAAAAGTGATCAGCAGCAGGACTCCATGAGCTGCCGAGGAGACTGGTTCTGTGCGCGCATCCTGAGTACTGGGGGAAGGAGCAAGCTGGTATCAGAAAGATTAGCATCCAGAGGTTATAGGACACATTTCAGAGCTTCCTGGATTAGCATTAAGCCTCTGTGCTAACAGCTTTATGTAATACAGCAATTTTGCAGCTATAGCACCTAGGCCTTTCCAAGCCACACAAATGGCAAACGAGAATGAGGACCTCTCAGTCCACAGCACCTACTCTGTGGGAGTTGTCCTCCATTGACTTGCTTTATCTGAAATGAGTGTGAGCTGCAAGGGAATGGGAAGCACAAACCTAGGGCAGAGATGGCTCAGGGAGAAACTCTAAAGCAGAAAGGATCCATTTAGTTCTCCTTCACATTCCTAGTCAGCAAACTCTTTTTATGTTGTAACCGTTTTAATCGACCCACCAATTGAGGAGAAATTACTTTTAGAACATTGCATATCTGTTTAAATTAACCAAATAGTAATGAGTAAATAAAGGGAAGAGAGTATGGAAAAAAAGACTATGAATTTCTTTTACTGAGAATTAGGTCCCTGGGCACCAGCAATTAGGAATGAGTGTGTATAACATAACAGCATCTACTTGGGTTCTGGAAACCTCTTGGCTATTTAACTTGCATAATAACATCAAAAACCTGGGTGTTTGAAAGTATTATGATTCTATATCTTTCCTCCCTAATGTATTGTGAGCTGTTGGAGCAAAATCACTAAGTAAAGTTCACAGCAAGTTAAGGGAATGATGATAAATACTGGTTCTGTCCACAGTCCTTGCCCAAAAAGAGAGAAGGTAATTGGTACAAACCAGTTTGAGGCAGAGTGACCATCTAGGAATCTTTCTTTGCTTTCCCTTTGCTACCTTTTGTATTGTTTTACTCGTGAGCATTATTTTACTAGCTAGAGGTAGATTGTACCGTGGACCAATAGAGAAGTAAGAGCTAAAGTCCCAACTCTTAATTTAGGAGACCTAATTAAACAAAGACACATTAATATTGTAACAATATTTTTGTCTAACAAGGCTTCTGGTGACTTTGTGTCCTAGTTGTGTTCATTTATTGTAGCATTAACAAGACATGAGAAGTGATCAAATGACCATCAGGAGCACGCCTGTCTCAGACATCATACTGATAGGGATTTTACATATGAGCATCACTGAGGAATAGAGAGGGGACCTAGAAAGTCCCTATGGTGCTCGTTTAGCACTTGGTATCCTAAGCCATACTGAACTAAAATGACGATGTGCATTCCTGAGGCTCCATGTAGACATCTACATTATGTTTGTGCTCTCTTGGGCAGCATTCAGATGATTATTCTCAAGTTCTTTTTCTTAACACTTTCAGTTGTTTTTTATGTTTTCTTTAAACTCCTTGGAATCTTTGATGATTGATCCTTTCAGTTATTTTTCCTGGGGTTCATCTAGGTAATTTTTATTGGTGAACTTTTCTATGGGGTTATATGTTTGGAGGTAAGATTCTGGTTTGAACTTTTGCATTATTTGTATTTTTGTGGTAAGATCCGGGTATTTGGGCTATTTTGGTTACTTCTCTGTCCAATGTGGACAAAGAAGGGTGAAACTGAAGAGAGTATGTGCAGGATGAAGTCACATGACAAAGAGGCCTGGTGGTATGCAAGATGTGTATGCTAGTCCAATGCTGGGGTGGGGGTGGGGGAGGGGTGAGTAGAGGTAAGCAGCAGGAAGGAGTCGTGAGAAGAAGATAGACTGATTTGATCCTACAGTAGGACTTATAAGGATCTTGCTGGGTGGAGAGGTTGGATGGTAAATGGGAGGAGCCTGTATCTCATGAATGCAGAGTGATACCTGTCAAAAGCCTAGGTTACAGCTAAGATGGGGGTGGCCAGACTAGGCCAGAGCACTGGATGTGAAACCTGGGCTAGATATGGTAACTTGGGGAAGAAACCTGGAAAAGTATAACAACCATACCTTATCCAATATAAAATGGTCAACTCTGAAAACATATATATACAAGTAACATTATAGAGACAGAGAACACAGTACTTATGTATTTAGGAATATATATATATGTGTGTGTGTGCATATATATATATGGACATATATGCACATGTGTATTCCTATATGCATATATATAGAGAGAGTCATATATATGTGTATGTGTGTGTATTCACATATATTTTTTTCACCAGGATAGACACTAGTGAAGGTTGTATGATATAAGACTGTGTAGAAAGGTTGGGTGTGGTATGGGAAGAACTTGTGGGTCAGGACTTGCAGGGTGGATCCTGGCAGCCTAGGGGCTTCATTGAGACTCAGATGTGTGTGGCTAGACATTGTGTGTATGTATATATGTATATGTATGTATATACATACTATATATGTGCGTGTGTGTGTGTGTGTGTAATGAATGAACAAATAATACATTAATTTGAAAGAAAGCAAGAAGGAGGAGTTTAAGAGAGAGTTTGGAGGGAAGAACAGGAAGCAGATAATTACATATTATAATCTCAAATAAAATTAATTAAAAGAATCAAAACTCAAGGGAAATCAGGCATTTTGACAATTTACTCCTGTTGTAGACTAGAAGCTAGCAATCGAGCTGAGTCCCCTTGAACACAGTGCAGAGAAGACAGGCAATATGTTAGAACTGCAGGATAAGAAGGCATGCTGTGAAATGCTGTCTTCTGGGCGTGACATGGCTATCAAATTCACAAGCTCACAGCAGCAGCTGAGGTTCCCTCCACAGGATCCGCACAAGATGAAACTATCTGAAATACTGATACAGGAGTTTTGCATCATTTCCAGGCTTGACACATACTAAGGGGCTATTGGCAATTGTTAGCCGCTGAGGGAGGATGATGTCTGCTGGTTTCCTGTGTTACAGTGGATGCCCCATCCACCAGAAGATATGGAGGGCACTAATTGGACTTGGTGGGTTGTACATTAATGCAAGTAGAACTGTTAAAATGTGCGGGCAGGTGACACTGTATGTTTGTTGTAAACACAGTTTGGCATCTTCTGCTTGAAGATGCAGTTAGGAATCATACATGAAGCTGTGAGGGGATGAGGCATATGAGGATATTTGGAGGATAGATGAGTGTACATATTACATTTCATTGTATACATTCACAAATATTTTACAAATAAAAATTTTAAAGAAGTTCCTTCCTGCCTTGTTGTTTTATAATCATATATTATATCAAACCTATAAGAACTTAAATACTGGCAAACTTTCTTCTCTTTGTTACCAAATACCGAACAAAAACAACTATAATAATGTTATTTTGGTTTATGGTTTCAGAGGATTTATTACACAGTTATTTGGCCCCATACAGCCAGACAGAACATCATGATGTTGGAAATGTGTGGAGAAGGTGTTTTACTTCACATTAGAAAAGAACCAAGAGTGGGGAAGACCCTAAGGTTCAATCTTCTGAGGCAAGAGCCAGTCACTTCCTTCCTCCAGGTTAGTCCAATCACCTTAAGTTCTCAGACCCGCCCTCCAAAGAGCACCACCAACTGAGAAGCAAGCATTCATCACAGGACCCGGGGTCAGTTGTTCATTTCTTATCCCTAAGGGCTGATAAAGGAACTGAAGCAACCCCAGAAGACTTTGCTAATGCTACCACTCACAGTTGCTGTGCAGCACTGGCCTTGCTGCTCTTCTGCAGACTGCTGGATGCCTGTCCAGCAGCATCTCTGTGAAAGTCCTCTGACTCAAGTGGATGCTTGTAGCCAACCTGTGACTCCTCCTCAGCTCCAAAGCATCCAGCTTTCATTTCCAGATTTCTGCTTTTGGTAACTCTCCAGTCCTCCAACTTATGAACCATTATACAGGGCTCAGGCAAATCCATCCATTTCCCATCTTCTTCATAATCACATTAGCAATGTCTCCCTTTCCCTGCCTGACAACCCCTGGGGGACTAAATGCTGCCTAGCTACTTCCTTTTAATCAGGCTCAGTGTTACAGGAAACACAAGGTAGCTAGAGCCCCCATCATCACAGGCATAGTCTTGGATTTGGTGGCAAGTAGAGACTAAAAGTGACTCTATGAAAAGGCTCTCTCCAAATCCTTTCTTCTTCTTACTTATACTTATTTCTGTATCCAGATCTGAGATTCAGAACAAAATTTCCATGAATGTATTTGAACATGTCCCATCTGGAGGATCTGTTTGATTCACACTTTGGTATTCCATTGGCACTGCCATATTAAGAAAGAAAAAAATAACTGAGAGGGAATAAATTTGCGTTACTTTCCGTTTTCACCATGTTATAAAGAAATGCCAGAAAATTCAGCCTCTTAATTTGGTTTGATAATCTCATGATCAAGAATTTAAATGATAAATGGAACATACAGTACCTTGCTAAAACCCAAACCAATGAGAGTAATTTTCATTTTCTCAGTCATCAATGAGAAAATGTGGTGAAAGCACCTACCCCGAAACATTTAAAATTATTCTAGATGTTCAGTGAAGAGACGACTCAATTGGTGCTGTCCAGTGAGACTAATTGCCTGGAGAAGTGGTGTCATCGATTGGTGGCAGCAGGCCGCACTCAATTTATTCCTCTTTTAGTGCAGGTGGGGATGTGAGAGCTGCAGCTTTTGCTCATCTTTCAGCTTAAAGGATGATTTTCCCCCAGCATTAATGATCAGAGCATATTTTTTTTTTTTTTTGCTAAATTTTGGGATTCAATCTACTCATCTGGTTCTTTTGGAGATGCTTTCTGGTGCTTTAAACCTTAATTCCTATATGCAGCTTCAAACAGCAGATACTAAAATATGTACAGAACAAACGCACGTTGCCACCTATCTGTGCATGTTAACAGTTCTGCTTGCACTTATGCATGCCACCTCTGTACCTTATAGACTTGCCTTCTCCTGTGTTTTGCCTAATTCATTAGCTATGTTTAGAACTGGCCTTCAAATGTACATTCGAAGAGAACACTGAGTGTTAGAATACAGGGGCTCTCACATTTTCTTTATAACTTATTTCCTAGTGAACTGCTTGACTTGATTTGAATCTTCTCTTGACACAAAAGTACATTTGAGAAGCTTCTTGTGTGAAGTCTTCAGGATCATTGCCTACTTAGGGAGCCATGTTAAAGGGAAGTATGCAATCCAGTGAGACCAGAGAATAAACAGAGGTAAAAATAATAGCTGAAGGCCAGGCAGTGGTGGTGCACACCTTTAATCCCAGCACTCAGGAGGCAGAGGCAGGCGGATCTCCATGAGTTTGAGCCCAGCCTGGTCTACAAGAGCTAGTTCCAGGGCAGGCTCCAAAGCCACAGAGAAACCCTGTCTTGGAAAAAAAAAATAGCTGAAGAGTGAAAATGCACTTCCTTACTATAATCCCATCAACTCAACATCTTCATCCTGCCTTATCCCTCAAACTAATTTGTCCAATACTTTCTAACTCAAAAAAGTGAAAATAGAACAAACAGCTCTCTATGCCAAGACCTCCCAACTTCCTGCTAATATCTAAACTTCCTAGGATATTGGCATGAAGACAATCCAGGCCTTGAGAACAAGATTCAATAAAGAGATAGAAACACTGAAGAGGACTCAAGTGGAAATGAGTATAGAATTGAAGAATTCAGTAGTCCTCCTGGAAAACTCGAAGGAAAGACTTACAAATAAAATGAATCAAAAAGATAAAATAACAGGACACAAAGATAAAGTAGAGGATCTAACTAAATAAGCAAGGAATATAAAAAATAAAAACACAGGAAAATATGTAAGAAGTTTGGGACAGTATGAAAAATAAAAAA
>NW_026068053.1:2948228-3004617 GCF_014885135.2 Alexandromys fortis | reverse complement strand
ATATCTGTACAGATGCCATCAGAAGCAGAACATCAAATAGACAGGTTTTGCTGCCTGGGGCCCAGGTTCCTGTAGCACAGGACTCAAAAGGAAAACCACCAAGTTGGTGTATTGTGTCTTAAGAATGTTTCAGGGCCTAAGAAGGTAACTTAAGTTGTGTAAGTGCAAGTTATAAAAGTCAGAGGATGAGAAAGCTTAAGTTCTGATAAAGAGAAAGTGATTTGAATGTTAAAAAGAAATGAAACAGGCTTCATATTTCTCTCTCTTTTTATGCTACTGTTACATTAGGACTCCAAAAGTTCATAGCTTTAACATTAATTGATGAAATCTGGATAAGTTATTAACCTGGCAGAGTACTACCACTACATGAGTATACCATCTTTTCTGTAATGTGGATGTAGGTCCAGATTACAAATAATGCAAATGCTAATGTATCTAAAATGTCTTTTTGTAAACTCAGCTCCAGGGAGTCAACTTGGATTCACCTCAAACGGGTCAGGTGCACACCTCAATTAGGGACTTCCAGTCAACAATCTAAGCCTCCCCTCCTGGTCTTGACACCCCCTTCCCTCAATTACCAGGACCTAAGAAAAAAATCTCCCTTGAATTTAACTGTGTCCTCTGGTCTGCCAGCATCTCGCCAGGTCCAAGAGGCACCTGGCAGTTCTATAGAGCCTGGACAGCAGTGAGGCAACAAGACTCCAGGATGCAGTCAGCTCCCCAATTTCCTCAGTTTCCCCAAGATTTCAAAGTTCCCAGATCAGCAGGAAGCAGTCTCAAGAATTCAGTACCTTCATTCCCCGTACCTCACATTTTAGTAAACAAGAAGGGAGGAATGTTGGCATTAGGCACACATTGCCCACTGCTTGAAGACGTGGCGGAGTGTGTCACGCTGCACGCATGCCCAGTACACAGACTATGCTCTGGTCTACTGTGTGCTCTCTGTGCACAAGTGCCATATCCCTCTCTTTAAAAGGCAGAGCCCCACCTACTTCCTCTCCCTTCCTCCTCTTCTCCTCTCCCCAGGTTCTGCTCATCTTTCTCTCTTTCTGTGTCTCTGCCTCTCTGTGTCTCTCTCTGCCTCTCTGTGTCTCTCTCTGCCTCTCTGTTTCTCTTTCTCTGCTTTTCTGTCTCTCTCTTTTCCCAAGAGGCTGTTGTGTGTTCCCTTCCTCTCTCTCCTCTCTTCTCCCCAATAAGCTCCCTTTGTGAATGCCGTCTGCATGGTGTCTCTCACTCACCATGGGACCCTTGGCTTTAACCTGCCAAGGTCTCCCTCTAGTCCTTTTATAACATTGTGAATTTTTTAATCTAAGAGGATTAAGGGAAAACACACTTTTCACTTCATGTTTTTTTTCAGACCTTTTCTTTATTCTTCATTTGCATTCTCTTATTCTCTACTTTTCATCTATAGCTTATATATCTGAACAATATCCTTCAGGGAATATAGAAATTACAATATGGTTATATTCTAGTTTTCAAGTACAAGATTATAATAAATACAGGTAAAAAGTTTTTTGCCTTCTTTATATGATTAAACATTTATTATATTACAGATAAAAAACAAATTATCCCAAAGAACTCAAATACATTTATACCCAAGCAAATTGTTATAGCTTAAAAAAATGTAAGCAAACAAGATATTCTTCTCAGTTAGTTCTTTTACTTGCAGGTTGATTTTGCAGTTACAAAGAAAAGACCACATTATTACTTATCTTGAAAGGTAAGCTTGTAAGGAATCTTAGAGGAATCACAAGCCTCAATTTTTTTCTTTTTTTCTTTCTTAGAGTCCTCTGTTGAAAGTTCTTTGTTTAGGTCTATACTCCATTTTTATTAGATTATTTGTTCTTTTGATGATCTTTTAAAAATTGTTTTCATTGAGCTATATATTTTTCCTTGCTCCTCTCCCTTTTTCACCCCTCCCCTTCTACCCTCTCCCATGGTACCCATGCTCCCAATTTACTCGAGAGATCTTGTCCTTTTCTAATTCCCATGAAGATTAGATTCATGTATGTCTCTCTGAATGTTAGGCTAGTTTTGCTTTGCTTTATGCCTAAAAGCCACTTATGAGTGAGCACAAATGATATTTGTCTTTTGGTGTCTAGGGTACCACATGCAATATAATGTTTTCCAGATCTATTCATTTGCCTGCAAATTTCAAGATGCCATTTTTCTCGGCTATGTAGTATTCCATTGTGTAAATGTACCTCATTTTCTTTATCCATTCTTCAGTTGCAGGGCATTTAGGTTGTTTCCAGGTTCTGGCTATGACAAATAAAGTTGCTATGAACATAGTTGATCATATGTCCTTGTGGTATGATTGGGCATCCTTTGAATATATACCCAAACATGGTATTGCTGAGCCTTGAGGTAGGTTGTTTTCTAATTTTCTAAGAAAATGCCATGCTAAAATACAAAGTAGCTGTACAGTTTGTACTCCCACTAGCAGATTCAATGCAATGCCCATCAAAATCCCAGAAAAATTCTTCACAAACCTCAAAAGAACAATACTCTACTTCATATGGGAAAGGTAAAACCGCAAGAGAGACAAAACAATCCTGCACAATAAAGGAATTTCTGGAGGCATCACAATCCCTGACTTCAAACTCTACTATAGAGCTACACTACTGAAAAGAGCCTGGTATTGGCGTATAAACAGACAGGACAAACAATGAAACCAAATCAAAGACCCAGATATCAATCTGCACACCTTTGTACACCTGATTTTTTTCATAGAAGCAAAAAATATAAAATGGAATAAAGAAAGCATATTCAACAAATGGCGCTGGCATAACTGGATAACAACATGTAGAAAAATGAAAACTGATCCCTATCTATCATCATACACAAAACTCAAGTCCAAATGGATCAAGGACCTCAACATAAAACCAACTGCACTGAACCTCATAGAAGAGAACGTGGAAAGTACATTTGAATGCATTGGCACAGGAGACCACTTCCTAAACATAACTCCAGTAACACAGACACTGAGAGAAACAATTAACAAATTGGACCTTGTGAAACTGAGAAGCTTCTGTAAAGCAAAGGATATGGTCAATAAGACAAAACGGCAGCCTACAGAATGGGTAAAGATCTTCACCAATACCACATTGGCCAGAGGACTGATCTCCAAAGTATGTAAAGAACTCAAAAAGTTGATCATCAAAAGGACAAGTAATCCAATAAAAAAAAAATCAGGTACATACCTAAAAAAAGAACTCTCAACAGACAAATCTAAAATGGCTGAAAGACACTTAAGAAAATGCTCAACATCTTTAGCCATCAGAGAAATGCAAATAAAACAAGTCTGAGATTCTATCTTATATTAATGTAAGAATGGTCAAGATCAAAACAGGTAACAAGTTATGCTGGAGATGATGTGGCAGAAAGGGAACACTTCTCCAAAGCCTCAGCATTTATACATGATAAACAATCAGTCAGTTCTTCTTTAAATCTTTAGTGTTACCTACTCATCAATAGTTTAGTTTTTATATGAGGAGAGTGAGTACCGAAATGGGTATAAAGCATTAATCATCACCTTTGGTCATCAACCAACTAACAATAAAGGCATGCCAGCTAATTTTAATTGAGCTGATGTGTTCATCTTCCCAGGGCTCAGCCAGGTGGTCACTCAACTATGTACCTTTCTGAAACTTTAGATTGTCTTCTTGGATTTTTTTTTTTAACCTCAAAGCCATTTAACAAAAAATTCTTAGTCTAACTTTACGTTATTTTCAAAGCTTTGTTTCAGGTATAATGCACTCTAAAAACTATGAATATAGCTCCCTGTTGCGGGAGGTCCTTCCGCCCCTCCAACCAATAGCTGCTGAGATACCAGCCCATTGGGGCGTGGTTTCTCTCCCTTTAAAAAAACGGCTACTTCCTCTGCTTGCTCTCTTCACTTCCTGCTCTGCTGACGACTAGATTCCCTTTCTGGTTGCGCAGAGGGCTGTTGTCTGGGACAGTGATCTGTAAGTTTTTTCCTCTTTAAATAAATACCACTCTATTAATCATAATTCCAAACTGGTGTGGCATTGTTCGTGACTTATGCCTTCAGCTCCCAACATTAAGATTAGCAGAATTTAAGCTAGCTGGGATACCAGGACTCAATTGTTTTTTTTTTTTTTTTTAATCATTAACCTGAACTGCAATCTACACAGCTCTTTAGGTGAAACTTACAGGCCCTAGTTGTGTGACAGTTCCTTGTATATATATTTTACTCATCAAAGCACTATTTAAACTAGTATTATTGTTATCAATTAGATCATATAGATTATAAAGAGATCACCTTTATAATAATCCACAGGTCAAAATTCCCAGTAGAACAGGATGTTACTATGAGATAAACACACTACATTACAGGCAGTGGAACTCTCCCCACACCCATTCATACCATGCTAGATACCTGAAAAAGGTGGCAGTGGCAAACGCAGACACAAAAGACATTCTGTAGTGTATGCTCTTGGGCCCATATCTGAAATACATCCATCAGGGATTTACCTCCTGTTGTTCTGACACCTCTTGTCCCCTGCTGCTCCTCTGACAGCAGGTGAGAGGAGAAAAGGAAATCCTCTGGGATATGGAAGTTTAAGCACTAAGTATACATAACAAAGTTTATTGAACGTTGCAAGAGAAAACATGCAAGTCACATATAAAGGGAAGCCCATCAGAATAATATCAGATTTACCAATGGAAAATTTAAAAGCAAAAAGATCCTGGGACACTACATTCCAAGTTTTAAAATACCACAATTACCAAACTACAATAACACATCCAGCATGCCATAAATAGGTTAAAAATATTTTAGACAACAAACCAAACCGAAATCAAATACAAGAAGCAGTATTTTAGACTGAAGAGAATAATGAGCATAGACAAAAGGCTATAGTAAGAAATATGAAGCTATAATTACTAACCTGTCAAGCACTACTGGGAACATAATACCAAAAATCAGCAACAAAATGATTTCTAATATACACATTTAAAAAAATGGCTTTAAAGATTAATGACCTCAACTCCACTCAGAAGACACAAAAGGTTGATGGAACAGATTAAGAAATGAACTCTGTCTATCTGTTGTTGGCAAGAAACTTGGCTTTAAAGATAAGCACTGATTTAGAGTAAAAGGGTATACAAAAGTACACTAATCAAACGGGACCACAAAGCCTGAAAATAATATTGCTACCTTTATAACTGACAGACTTGATTTCCAAGTAAAACTAATCAGAAGAGAAAAAAAGGAACAGTTCTATCTAATCAAGGGAATGAATAGTCAATGTAGCTACATTACTATTGTAACCATCTATTCAACAAATTTCATATAAAAATGTGCTGCTATATTTAAAAACACAGATTAAATCAGACTCACTAATAAATAATTTCAATACCATACCTTCTCCAATAGATGTGTCATCTTGTAAAAAATAGAGAAACATCAAAATTAAATGACATTATATATCAAATGTGTTTGATATATATCTACAGAATATTCCCCAAAGACCCTGAACTTCTTTTTTCAAGAAAGGGTTTCTCTGTGTAACAGTCCTGACTGTCCTGGAACTCACTTTGTAGACCAGGCTGACCTTGAAATCATAGAGATTCACCTGCCTCTGCCTCCAGAGTACTGGGATTAAAGGTGTTTGCCACCACTACCTGACCCAATTTTTTTAAATCAAATTAATTTTTAAAATGAAAGTATTTGCCCTAACTTCTGAATTTTATTGTGTTTGTAACAGGCTGTTGAGATACTTATGGTGAAGAAGGAGCAGGGACCTACATCCTGGACATCATGTCACTCCTCTCCTTTCCAGTTTTCAGAAATAGTGTATGATAAACGGAGAGGTGATGAGGATTGATCCGGAGCTCTGCTGTCTACAGTATCTGAAGACCTGTGTAACAATTGGTCTGAATATATTACTGCTCATCTCTTCAGGATCTCTGATCAGAACCTGTTGACTGCCTCATTTATTAAAGACCAGATTGAGTTAGAACTGCACAACAGTATGTTTGGAGCCTTGGAATAAGAAAAATAACCAGTGACATTGATTTCATTTTGCTTAAAATGCAAGAATATTTTGTATATTGAGAATTTGTTTATTTTTATTAAAAAAAAAAACTCCTTAGAACTTCATTCATTCTGAGTTCAGATTTTAATGGCCGCTTAAGTTTTGTGCTGGCTATCTAGTTTCATGAAATCTATCTTTGCTCAGTCAATCCTCCATAAAAAGATAAAGCACCTTGTTTTATTTGTAGAAACTTTGTTATTTTCATTCTTCTTCCTCTGTTATCATTTTACTGCCAAACACGTTATTTATTTATTCATTTGTTTGTCCTTGAAACATTCACTTCCCAATTCACCAAACAGATGTTTTTCTCTGGGCATCAGCCCCAAAAGTATAAGAAAAACTGCTATAGGAAAAATGTTACAATTGTAAATGTGACAAAGATAGCAGAGGTTTTTCTTTTTCTTTTCTCTGTAATACCAAAAAGCATTTTATTCTAATATTCTTGGTTTTTCAATTTTTTATTCATTTTATATACCAATCACAGTTCCCCCTCCGTCTTCTTCCCCTGCTCCCTATCACCTCTTCCCAATGCACTCCCATCCACTCCTCAGAAAGGGTAAGGCCTCTAATGGGGAGTCAACAACTCTTAGCACATTCACTTGAGGCACTACCAAACCCCTAGCACCTACATTAAGGTTGAGCAAGGCATCCCACCATATGGAGTGGGGTTCAAAAAGACAGTTCATGAACCAGGGGTGGATTCTGATTCTACTGCCAGGTGTTCCACAAACCAACCAGGTTACAAAGCTTTGGCCCATATGCAGACATCCTAGTTAGGTCCCACTCAGGCCACCCACCTGTCAGTCTAGTGTTCCTGGGCTCCAATAAATTTAGGTCAACCACTCTGTGAATTTCCCCATCATGACTTGCATTCCCAGATCCATGAATGCCTAGCCCATGCCCCAACCAGTAACCTTGTGGCTTACAATTGCCTGTAATCTTCTTATAAGAAACAGATTTGATTGTTCTTAATTTGTTAATATACTTGTTAGTATTTAAGCTGCCACCACCACATAACCACAATGGGACTGTTCACAACACCAATGGTCACATCTTTTTACCCTGCACCTACAATCACAATTACTTGCTGGCCAATAAAGATTATTACACCTACAACAATTTTCTGAAAAACTGTAATGGAGGTAAGTTCATTTGATTAATAAATAAATAAATTTAAAAATTGTAAATAAACCTCAAGATAATTGCAGACAATATCATCATCCAGAAATTTATAACCTTTTTGTTTCTACTATGAATGGAATTCTGTATAGATTATATGAGGTCTCTAGTACATACATTTTTGTGATCATGGGTCTTAGCATTGTTCTTTATATTATATCCTTAAAGAAATGGTTTGATAACAGAGTCAAGAATGAGACACTTTTAGAAATGATACAGTCTTTACGGTCCCAGAAGTTACCTGAAAAGATTAATACCATTAAAAAGTATAACTTTAATTTGACAGACAGAATTTAATCCCTGTCAATGTGTTTATAAAACCTTACAAAATGGTACAGAGAGATTATCTGAAGGAAGTCACACTCTTGAAATTGATAAACAAAATCTGTTAAAAAGTTACAATAAGTTAGCAGATAGAGTATCTCTCCAGGAAGGCAATCTGCACACGATCCAAATAATGTCCAAGGATGAGAAGTTATCATTAATGGAAAAATTTAGTACCTTAGAATCACAAGTGCAGAATGAGAACCAGAAATTATTTAATTCAATGAAATCATTAGAAATATTCACAAGTAAAGAAATTTGGACTTTCCAAAAGACACTGATGAAAGGATTTGAATCAACTGAGGAAAATGTCAGAACTGATAAGTGAGGAAAGGAGGTACAAGCAAAGGACTTCATATCTTTAGTACCTCTCAGAGTCAGAGATGACTTACCAAGAGTTGTACCTACTTATCCTGTCATTATCTCTGACAAGCAAGCAAATCTGTACCCAAACAGATACAAAGCATGTAAATGGAAACCTATAGGTATGAAACATGTAAAATAAATTAAGTAAGCAATAGTATTTTATGGCTTGCATTCACCAATTGTTAGGATGATGGTAAAGACATGGGCTTAAAGCAATAAGGTTACTCCACATGATTGGTTTCAAATAGTCTCAACAGTTACTGAAGATGGGTCACAGTTATAATGGAAGTACTATTGGAAATCAGAGGCTAAAGCCTTAGAACAGCAAGGAAAGGTCAAAGAATTTGAGGCTTCCCAAGATCAAATACTTGGTGAGGGCTGTTATGTTGATCCACAGAGACAAGCTATTTCTAATGAACACATCTGGTTCCTATACCATACAATAGCCTTAAATGCTTGAGACAGGATTCAATAACTAGGAAGAAAGTTGAATCATATACTAAGATCATACAAGGGCCAAGAGAACTCATTTAGTTGCTTTTTACAAAGATTAACTAAAATTGTACAAGTAAGGGTAACAGATACAGAAGCTAGACGAGTATTATTGAATCTCTGACTTTTGAAAATGCCAACTTAGAATGCAAAAAAGATATTTGGGACTTTAAAGTTCAGATCAGCACAAATGGATAAATAAATTCTTCATGCAGTCAATGTTGAATCATTTGATTATAATACTAGGTTATGATAGGAGAAGCAATTTCCAAAGGTGTGAGGAAATATCAAAATACCAAATGTTTTAATTGCGGTAAAATAGGGCATCTGAGAAGGTACCATAGACAAGACATACCTAGAAATAATTTTTTTTATTGGAATGACAAAAATAGAATGTCTTAATCTTCTGAATTATATACAAGATGCCGCAAAGGCCAAAATTGGACCAGTGAATATAGATCAACAAAAGACAAACAAGGCAAACATTACCATCAGGAAAATCTTTAAGGGGCCTCTCACAGGCCCCCAGATCAAATGTGGTCAAGTCATTCCCATTCATTGTGGAGGATATGCCTCTTGAGGAAAATTTAAAAATACAGTGTCTGTTGTAAAAAGCTATACTGCTCTTGATAATAGAGTAAACATTGAAGAGGAATTAAAAATTCCAATAGAAAACAGGAAACACATATTTTGGCAGACTTCTATAAATGATCAAAGACCAAAGCTGAGAGTACAAATAAATAACAATGTAATTGAAGGATTACTGGACATGGGTACAAATGTGACTATCATTACTCCAGAATCTTGACATCCAAATTTTAGGAGGCAAATGTTCAATTCCTAGGAATTAGAGTCCTATCTCAAGTAAAACAAAATATGAGATGAGTTGAATGAATAGGGCCATAAGGACAGAGAGAAAGGTCATATGTGGCTAATACAGCAGTGAATCTACAGGGCTGTGATCTGTTGAAGCAATGGAATACCCAGATTAACATGCCTGTAGTCTCAAATAGAATATAAACCAACTCATGTTTCAGGGAAGGACTTTATAAGGTACTTTAAAAAGCAGTCACCAACCTTTCAATCTGTACAAAAATTCAAAACAACCAGCAAACCTTCAGAGGTACCAATGGCCCTACCTTTAAAATGATTAACTAAGGAACAAATATGGGTTAAACAATGGCCTTTAACCAAAGAGAAACTGCGAGTTTTAGAAGAGCTGGTACAGAAGCAACTAGATGCTCACCATATTGAAGAATCAACCAGCCTTTGGAATTCTGTATATTTTGTGAAAAAGAAATATAGAAAATGGAGAATGGTGACAAATCTAAGAGCTGTTAGTAAGGTGATTCAACCAATGGGCCCTCTACAATCTGGAATTCCTTTGCCTTCCCTATTGCTGAAAGAATGGCCTCTTAAAGTTATTGATTTAAAAGATTGTTTCTTCATTATACCTTCAGAAGAAAAAGAGAGAGAAAAATTTGTCTTCAAAGCATCTACTTATAATAATTGTCAGCCTACCAAGAGATTTCATTAAAGGATTCTCCCACAGGGAATGTTAAACAGCCTCACCCTGTGTCAATATTTTATAAGTCAGCTTGGTGCCTTTTTCAGTGGGGTAGGTCACAACTTGTTTCTTCTGTGGTCTGGACAGGACTGTGCAAAGAGCTTCCTTCTTCCCAGAATAATCCTGTTCTCCTTGCCCTGCCTCTACTTCCTGTCTGGTTTTCTGGCCTATACTTCCTTCCTAGCTATTGGCCAATCAGTGTTTATTTAAAACATAATTGACAGAATATAGACAATTCTCCTGCATCACTTCCCCCTCTTTTTTTTCCCAGTACCTTTTTTGGTGGGTTAGGTCACATCTTGCTTCTTCCATGGTTTGGGTAGGACAGAAACCCCAGCAAACAGGCCTGTCATGTTAGAGAAGTTTCTAGGAGAAGATGGAGCCCCACAACAATGATTCCACCTGGTTGATATGACATCATGTTGATAGTGCCACTTTAAGTTTAGTTTTGGGTTGCAAACTGTTTAAGATGATTCCAACTTGGCTAGCTGACACGGTGTACCTTCTTACAACATTCTGGCAAGAACTTCACATAAGAACTTCAGTGAAACCCAACCAACTACTTAAAGGCTTTTTACAATTATACCAGACAGTAATCTTGAAACTTAATCATCATTTTAGTTTTTATAGACTCTCATAGAAATAACATTGCTCCATGACAACTGGAAGTAATTCTAGTAAACAATATCTCCACTCCCAACAAAGTTTGTCTTCAGGGTTAGGGACATCTATTAAGGATTGGTTATAAGTGGTATATAGTTGAAATGAAATAATCTTTTTTGATTAAAAAAGTGATGGATCTCTTTTGATAAAAAAAAGGGGGAATTGGATAGGATGGGATAATAGGTAGATTGGATTATTGCTTGTGAACTATTATTTAGTATTGCATTAGTATAGTTTTTTTAAGCACACAATATGGAACTTTTATTTATGTGATTTCTGTACATCAGGAGTACGAGAGCTTTGTGTCTGATTGTTCTGAGATTTTCCCATCAGACCTGATATTGCCCAAGAGGGACTGGTGCTGGCTGATAACATGAGACAAGAAAGCATTCTCAAACTTTGTGATCTTACTGGGCTCCAGTTTATCAAGATAGCCCCTCACCCTGCATAGATAACAGCCACCTGTTCTTCAATAGCCACGGAAGAGTACTGTCCTTGCTTTAACAACTGGGTCAGACACACACCACGACTCAGGAGCTGCTGAGTGGCAGCATCAAGATCAGAACCAAACTGGGCAAAAGCAGCAACCTCCCTATGCTGAGCCAATTCCAGCTTCATGGTACCTGCCACATGCTTCATGGCCCTGGTCTGGGCAGCAGATCCGACACAGGACACAGACAAACCGATGTTAATGGCAGGACAGATGCCTTTATAGAACAATTCTGTTTCCAAGAAGATCTGTCCGTCAGTGATGGAAATAACATTCATTGGAATGTAAGCAGACACATCACCAGCCTGGGTTTCTATGACTGGCAGGGCAGTCAGAGAGCCACCACCAAAAGAATCGTTCATCTTGGCTGCTCTCTCCAGCAGCCGAGAGTGTAGGTAGAACACATCACCAGGATAGGCTTCACGGCCAGGGAGTCGGCACAGCAACAGAGACATCTGGCGGTAAGCAACGGCCTGTTTGGATAAATCGTCGTAAATGATCAAAGCATGCTTGCTATTATCTCTAAAATACTTTCCCATGGAGCAGCCACAGTACGGAGCCAGATTCTGAAGGGGGCAGCATCAGAAGTATCTGACACCACAATGGCGTGCTTCATGGCATCTGCATTTGTCAGTCTCTTCACCAACTGGGCAACGGTGGACCGTTTCTGACCAATATCAACATAGATACAGTACAGCTTCTTCCTTTCATCAGTCCCATCATTGAAACGTTTCTGGTTGATGATTGTGTCGATAGCAATTGACGTTTTCCCAGGCTGTCTGTCACCAAAAATCAGTTCACGCTGACTACAACCAATCGGCACCAGACTATCCATAGCCTTAATGCCAGTCTGCATTGGTTCCCGCACGGAGATTCGGGTAATGATTCCAGGGGCTTTCAGGCCCACCGTCTATGGGTCTTGGAACCAATTGGACCCTTTCTATCAATGGTTTTACCAAGGGCATCAACTACACGGCCCAACAGTTCCTCACCAACTGGAACATCCACACTGGCTCCCGTTCTCTTCACAATGTCGCCTTCTTTAATTAGCTTATCATTTCCAAACACGACAACTCCAACATTGTCAGGTTCCAAGTTCAGGGACATATCCTTTAAGCCTGAGGAAAATTCTACCATTTCCTCTGCTTGAACATTCCTCAGTCCATGTACTTGGGCAATACCATCACCAATGCTTAAGACACGCCTAGTCTCTTCAAGATCAACAGAAGTATCAGCTCCAAGAATCCGTTCTTCAAGAATGGAGGACATCTCAACAGTGCCAGTCTTCTGAAGTCGGGTGTTGGAGGCATGGAGATTTCTTGCACCAAAGAAGGATGACCCCAAAGCATTTTTGGAGACCAGTCCCGCCCGTCGAAGGAGGGCACGGGCGACGCGCATGGACAGCATCTTCGCAGCTTGTCGGTGAGATCCTCTGCAGCCGCAGCCTCTGGACGACTGGCCATTAGTATAGATTTTTATATATTGATACAAATTCAAATTATGTATATTATATTGAATATGTATATCATATTATATTGAATATGCTCCTATTTCACACACCTATGCAAAGTTATTTTATCATATTGTATATGTGCATATATATACATGTTTCTACCTCTGCTTAAGATATTTTTTATTATGATGTAATTGTAAGCTATATTTATCATATTGCACTATACATTTCTACCTCTGATCAAGATACTTATACATTTTGAGGTTGTTGTACTCATTTGCTACACACTTTTTAAAAGATTGTTTGATATTTTATTATGAAGCCTTAGTCTTTAAGTTATATGGGCATTAAAAATTATAGGTCAATAGATATCAATGTTTGTCATACTTATAGTTAGACTAGTCAGGTTCTTTAGATGCATAGAGATTATATTCTGCATACATCGGTAATCTTCAAATAGTTCAAAGGACTGCAGAATATGACATTTAAATAACAGGGTTCTGTTGATATGAGTATGATTGCTCCTGAAAACACCAATCTATTACTAAGAGAATGTTGGACACCAAAGACGCTCCACTTGGAGATTGTTTTCTTCTTGGCAAAACTGGTTTTTGGTCATAGAACTGCCCTTACCTCAATCACTGGCAAAATGCAGTGTCCAGACTCAACAATCAGGGTACAAGTAAAAAGACTGCCAAACTATGCCAACACAGAGTAAAATGGTCTTCAAATTTTTCTTATCTCTGAAAAAGTTACTCTAGGCCTTAGCCAAAGTTGATTGTCCCAGTGTTGCAAATGAGATTTTGGGTGATTGCCCACATAGCTGGTTGTCTTTGACATTTCTTGTACTTTTAGCATGTTGCTTGATTGCATTTCCTGTTAACTCAAGTAGTATTATTTCTCTTCTCAGGTCTTTGAATGGGTTGAAGACTAAATAGCCATAGTTACTTTCCTCTCATGACTTAACAAATCCATTTTTGACATGTCTTAGACTCCTTAGGATAGGATAACTATTGAAATATTTAGCATATATGTCTTGTTTGATATTGTTCATGTTTTTTGTAATTCTAATTTTTATGTATGTTTTTCCTCTTTTTTTCTCTGGATTATACTTAATATTTGTTCTTATTGTATATAGTTTTGTATTAGGTTTAGAACTCTCTTACTTAGACAAAAGGGGGAGGTGCTATGGGAACTAATTCAGCCAATAGCCTTTAAGATACCAGACCACTTTGTGCATGGTCTCATGTACTATAAATTCAGACAAAAATCTTGTGAAGGCCTATTGATTCCTGGATTCAGTTCCAGTTTCCAGTGCATTCAGAGGACTGCAGATCACTATTCTTTCTGTGTGTTCAATCCACTTTAGACTACTGTGAAATTCATTTGCATGCCAACATGGGATTTGGGGGGGTATAGTCTTTTTTTGTGTCCTGTAAGCTTTATACTTTGAATATATTTTCTCTGTCATTGAGTTGCAATCTCGTCTTTATTATTCTTTAATCCTTATTATTCTCAAGTTTAGTAATTTTATGTTGTCCCATATTTTTAGATATTTTGTATTAAGAATATTTTTGGATTTAACATTTTCTTTGACTGATGAATCTATTCCCTTTATCTATCTTCAACATCTGAGATTCTCTATTCAATTTTTCATATTCTGTTGATGATGCTTACCTCTATAGTTCCTGTTCCATTTACCCAGATTTCTATGTCCAAAATTCCTCAGTTTACATTTTCTTTTTTGCTTCTATTTTAATTTTGAAGTCTGAAACTATTTCCTTCACTTGTTTGTTTTTTCTTGACTTTCTTTAAGAAATTCATTAATTTCTTCCAATTTTGTTTGTCTTTTCCTTAATTTAATTAAGGGATTTTTTTTATTTCCTCTTTAAGGGATTCTATCATCTTCATGAACTTATTTTTAAGGTCTTTTTTTAATTCTTCTGCATTGAACTGTTCCTTTCTTGCTGCTGTAGAACCATGTGGAGCAGGACGCCCATCTGCACTCTATGTACAACCATACAGTTCATGAATCGGGCAAAAGGCTAGAGATTGAAACACACAAAGCATAGAGACAGAGACACAGGTCATCCTTGATGCCAAAATGCCCAAGAATGCTCCCTTTATTGTGTTCAGGGGCAGCTTATATAGGTATAGCCACACCCCAGCCAAATGCACCAGAAATCATTCCCCTGCCATCGTCTCCTGAGGGTCTCATGCTCAGAGCAGCTGTAGGCACTCAGAGCAGGGGAAAACACGGTGTTTACATGAAATTCAGGATCTGAGGGTTCACTGCTTCCAACAGAACCACTAGGTTCTGGTGGTGCCATATTGCTCTTTATGTTGTTGAGTGTATTCTTGAACTGGTGTCTACCCATCTCTTCCTCCAATCAGTGCATATGGTATCTGTTGGTTTTCTTGCAATTGATGTAGGAAGTGCCTGTACCTCCAAGATGATTCTTTGTGCCATCATTGCAAGTGGTGTCTGTGTCACTAGGAACCACAATTGTGCAATCAGAACAGGCAGTGTCTGTGTCTCTAGGAGCCACTCTTGGTCCAGTCAGAGCAGGTAGAATCTGTGTCTCAAGGAGCTGCACTTTGTGTCATTAATGGAAGCAGTGTTTACATCATGACACAGGACACCAGGAACTATTGATGTTTTGGGGGGATGGGTGGGGTTAGGGGTATAGAGTAGGACATTTAGATTACAGGGTCAAATGGGTGATGATGGTGGTGGAGAGACATGCCCAGAGGATCTTGTATGCAGACTGGCTGGTGAACTATTCTAATGTTCTGAAACAGGTTTTACCAAACACTTTCTGACAGAGGAGAAATGGGAGATAATTTGGGCTTTGTGAACTCTGTTCTGACTCTGAAATTCCACTGGTGTGGTTGTTCCAATAAAACTTTATTTATATACTGGTCACAGACTATATCAGATTTACAGATTATTCTTTGAAAACCTATATTTTAAGTTGTGTGGAATTTCCATTCCACCTATCTTAGTTACTGCTTTATCATTGTGAATATTCACCATGACCAAGTCAACTCTCACATAAAAAGAAAACACTTAATTTGGGGCTTGCTTATATTACATGGTAACTTTACCAGAGAACACATACTGTTACTCTTAAAACGCAACAGGGAGTCATTATTCTGTCAGTGGCTGCAAGAGGAAGCTACCTAAATCGTGCAACTCTAAAGTTTCACCGTTCTAGGTTATTTAGACACACAATCTATATATCTGGTTGACATATTTCAATTAGTAAGAAGTAGAACAATGGAACCCAAACTTCCAGGTTAGTACAGTTATATATTATCAAAACCACATCCTGAAATCTTTGAATTAGCCTTTATGTTTTGACAGGCATTGATGAGTATGTGCTGGGTTCCAAGGCCTGAATGGTGTCAGTTTTGCTAAGGTCTGGGGGCCTACTAAATTCTGGGGTCTATTATACTTGCAATTTCAGAGTGTTAATCCATTATCATTTGGGAGGAAAGTAGCCAGGCACTGGTGGTGGTATGGCAGAGCAGTATCGAGAGTTTTAGACCCAAACCAGAGGCTGGAAGATAGAGACACAGAGATAAAGACTGTTAGTGACAGAGATAAAAGGTAGATAGACAGACAGATGGACAGACAGCTAGATAGACAGATAGACTGGACCTCATGTGAGATATTGAAATCTGAAGTCCCACTCCTAGTGACAGATCTTCTTCACTGAGGCCATATCTCCTAATCCTTCTCCTCACTGGTCCTGATAGACCTGTAGCCATATCATCATTGAAAATGCATTTAGTTCAACTTTCAAAGTCTATATATTTTTTCACAGTCTCAACATTGTTTAAAATACAAATTCTAGTCTTTCCTGAGTTATAAGGCAAATCCCTATATCTTCCTACAAAATCAAAAAGCAGATAATATACTTCTGAAGTATATTTTTAAAAGGGAAGAAAGGGAGAACAGTTAAGAAATACCGGACCAAACCCGACTAAAAACAGTAGGGAAGACTCCAGATTCTGCATATGTTTGTCTGATGTCAAAGTGCTTTTGAGATCTCTTTCAGCTTTGTTGGCTGCAACACACTTCTCTTTTTGGGGGCTGGTGCTACACCCAGTTAACAATTGTCCTTGGCAGGTATCCTATGGCTCTAGCATCTTGGGGTCTCTGACACATTCCAGGCTTTATGTTCACAGCTTCATACTGTTGGGTTCTGAGGATGCACAAATAATGGGGACCAGATCACTGAAGTCTATTAACCCAAAGCAAACTTTATTTCAAAACATCAAAGGGCTCAGAAAAGTTTAACTAGCCAGGACCACACACAGAATTTGGACTCCTGACATACTATGACACTGAGAAGAGGTTTCAAGTCTCTCCTTGCAGTAAAAAGCAAACACCAGGTGGTCGGTCAAAGGGATTTTACAATCTTGAAGTTAGGCCTTAGGGAGAGGAGGAATTTTTATAATCTTGAGTTTAGGCCTTGAGTCATATTACATTCTGAGATTCACAACTTTTGATTACAGGTTGTTAGTTAAGATATTTGCAGAAGTCTGTGGCTTTTGCTACAACTTTCCATAGCTGCCTTCTTCTGTAGCTGAGAGGAATGTAGGACAGAGGGTCAAATGGAGACAACTGGTAAAGTTTAACCTGTGTCCACAGCCGTGGTAAACTCCCACTTTCTGAGATATGTACAGGCTATAAGCATACAGCTTTTCATATTTCTGGGCTCTTCAACACAGTCACTTCTCTGGACCTGCAAGTGGGGATTGCATTTACAAATGCCTGAACCATAAGCTTCCCTTAAGCTCTGAGAAAGATTCTATAACCTCGTCTTTGTATTCTTTTTCTTGTATCCTTGACTCTAAATTTAGAGCCAAGTGCCTAAAACTGTCATGTTATGCTTGATGGGACTGGGACCTGGACTCCTCTTTCACTTTCATTTGCAGAAACTGCCCATTGTTGATGGTTTCCTTTGAACATTAAGACTTCCTTTAATTCTTTTTTACATTTTGTTGATTGGCTGGGTGTGGTATTACCCTGAGGGTATAACTTTCTTTATTCTATTTTGAATCTGGCTTTGAAAACCTTTTTTTATCACCTTGAGTGCAGGACTTGACTTTAACATTAGATTTCCTGTATTCTTTTATCCTCAAATTTTATATATGTAAAAGAACCAACAGGGATATATATATCCCTGTTGGTTCTTTTGCATTGTAGAACTGCATAGGAGTAGTTGCTTATACTCACAAAACACAGTCAATACCAAGCCCTACTAAAATCTATGCCAATGCCATTAACCTCAGGCAGATTTTCAGGGTAAGGGCAAAACTCAGTCATGTTCTTTGTCAAAATATCACAATAATTTATTAGCCACTTGCTCATATTTTTAAAACCTCCTGAGCTGGGTCTACGTTGCTCTCAGCACTATGGTCTTCTAATCTCTTATTTGGATGCCCCAGAAAACTTTGCTTAAAGTGTTAACTGCTTTTCTATTCAGTCCAGAGTCTGAAAGTCTTCCATATTTCTTCCAAACAACAGCATGTTAAGCTCTGTCACCACAATATACCCACTCCCTGGTACCTGTAATGGTCTGCTGGTCTGGTCTGTCACCTGGGTCCACTGTCCCTTTAAGAGACAAGCCCCACCCTCTCTCAAACCCTCCCCTTCCTCCAAGGGAAACTGATATCCTGCCTCCTCCAGCCTGTGCTCTCTATCTTTTCCTCTCTTTCTTGAAGAGGTAACTTCTGGTCTCTCTCTCTCCTCCCATTTCTCTCTCCTTCTCCCCCTTTTCTTTTCTTTCCATAACCCACTGAATAAATTCTATACTTATACTTCATGATTTATTTATCTGTCTGTCACCCAGCATGGTCTCCCATCCTCCAAGGTGACCTGCTGAGGCCTCAAGAGACTTGCTGAGGCCTGTGGAACATGCTGACTCATGGGACTGCTGCTGCCCCTTGTGGGACCACCACCCCTTGTGGGACCAGTCACCTCCCACTATATCAGGCTCTCTTCACATTCCCTTTAATGACCCTGGACTCAGACCACTTTCCAAAGCATCAAATGCTAATGTTTCCTATCAGGTCCTTTCTAGTTTCTACCAGCAAATGGGACTGCTAGCGTCTGGCCACCAACATCTCATGCTTGTCTGCTTATCCTTTCACTGGGCAGCCCCTTCCCCACCTGCCTGTAGATGCTCTTTTTTTCTCACTCCTATTCCTTCTATTCTATGTCTGCCACCACCAATGTTGGTCCTACAGAAACTGGCAAAGTTAGTCCGATCGTCAAGGTGGCTGTTCCCACTTCCAGCCCTTCATTCTCGGGTACAGCTAGAGGTGTGGCAGCTCAGCGATGTGCTGGCTTACATTGCTGAGTAATTTTCCTCTCCACTTCATGTATGAAGGAATGTGTGAATGGTGTGGCCACACAGATATAATTCTGTTTCAAATGTATGCTCTATATGGCCTCTATGTCACTCTTGTTATTATATTTAAAACTCCTTTGGCTCTAAAAATGTGATTTTTCCACACAACACATGACCATCACCATTTTGACTAAGATCAAGTGACCTCACCACCATCTTAACTAAGGTCAGGTGATCCCACTTCCATCTTAACTAAGGGCAGGTCAAGTGACCAAGTCTCATCATCTCTACTGAGGTATTCCTTGTCTAGTCTTATGGTTTACTTACTCTTCCCCCTCTTCTCTCTCTGCCTTTCTTCTGGAGATACAACTTCTGCCTCTCTCCCTTCTCCCATCCCCCATTCTCTTCTCTTCTTCCCTTCTCCTGTCTCATGGGCTCAACTCCAGTGCCTATCTTGGTGACATAACAGGCATTCTGTCTTACTGGCACCCCCAATTCTGCCTTCCACTGCATCAGTGGAATTTTTCTCTCTTCCATTCACAGAGCCCTGTTTCTGCCATTGCTGCACTGTGGGAAAAAGTTCTAAACCTGGACCTTCCACCAGCTTACTTCCCAACTTTCCATTATATGCTTGCACAGTTGGTAAGACTGCTCCCTTTTTGGACTAGAGCCTCTCTTGCAATTGCCCTTTCTCTGGTTCTCCCTTAGCACTGCATTCATTGAGTGTTGCATTCTTTTCTGGGGCCTGGGGCCCCTCAGATATTTTTCTGCCTCATTTCTGCTTCTCATAGCTAAAAACATGTGCATACCACTCAGAGACATCCTCATGCTGTTTGGAGTGTGTGTGTGTGTGTGTGTGTGTGTGTGTGTGTGTGTGTGTGTGTGTCTGTTTTCTTTTTGGACCTCTCAGAAGTGGTCTTTACCACTGTAAGGACTGCTTGGAGCAGTCCTAGCCCATGGTTCCTGAGCCGATGTCCTGGGACTCAGCTTGGCTTTATTATCAACCCCCACAATAGTCTGAGATATCCAGCTATTTGCCCTGGTGTTTGCATTGATTTCACCATTCTTACATTTTCAGTTATGGAAAACCAACCACATTTCTATCTTTTACCAGCGGGCAGCTAGATTTAAATAATCTCACCATGTGGACCACCATGCCTGCTACCATTTTCTTTGCACTTAACAAAGGGAGGAGCCAGAGTTTCCACTCCTAGCCGAAGAGCACCAGCAGTAGGCTCTCCACATAAGGTCCTCCCCCAGCCAGCTTCCTTTCACTTACTTTTCATTTAATCTATGTGTATAAAACTAAAATTCAACTAGGTGTAGATGCACGTATATTTACTGTTAAATGTTATTATTGTCTGTTCACTGTATCTCATTCCAGACTACAAAACAATAAGTCTCATGTTTTAAATTGGTATGTATTTTTAAGTCTTTTTAAAAAATATATTAAGCTGTTCTCTACTATTGTCAGTTCCACTGTTCAGCTTCTATTGCAAACAGTTTTTTTTTCTTTCTTTGTCTTCCACAAGTACAAAAACCAACTGTTAAGTTGAGAGCAATTGTACTCAGTTCTCTAGGCAGATTCTATACTGTAGTTCTACCCAATAAACAGTCTTCAACTATTCAGAGGTCTGGGGAATATGGCCTTTAAATGTTTAATTGTTAAAAAGACTTTTCATAACCAAAAGAGACAGGTTGGCTTCTAGAAGCAACACTCTACTTCCTCCCACGAAAACAGAAGACAGATGGGTTCAAAGCAATATCCATCCAGATTCACTTCACTTCCAAGCAGTGACCATTGGGCAAAACTGCCTTTCATCTAAACTGAAGATCTCCATATGTGGACAGAATCACTGGAATCAACAGCCTAGCTGCTCAGGTCAAGGTAGGCTTATCTTCCTACAGATTTCTAAACCACAAGATCTTCTAAAAGCTGGAAGGCCTTGTGCTAAACAGCAAAAGGCAAATATGACCCTCAATGACCATGGAGGACCCTGAGGAGGGGCTCTAGGTAGCCAACCAAATAAGTTCTCTGTCATTTTTTAATCAACAACTAAAGTTTTATTCTTCTCAAAGATCTCTTATGCAGGTTGACATCTGAGCAGTTTTGTCTATTTAAAAGGACAAGTTCACCAAACAAATTTCAGTAAAATACAAATGTAAGTTTTTAAGGTGTGTACCTACAAGTTATAGAGATATGTGGACAAATACAAGTTATCAAATCTCTCTCTCATGCTGCCTTTCATAGTCTTAAAAATACTTTTCATTGTGCAAAAACATGTCACAATCATTAGGCTACTGTTTATACAATGTATGTGTCTAAAACTTATGTTTTCACAAACCCAAAGAATTCTTGTGAGTTCCAGGGAACCAAACTTAAGGATCCATTGTAAATAGATCAGATAACCCCTTCTCAATTCCCTGGTCCTGAAAGTTTTTTTCTTCCTAAACTTAACTTAGTCCTCTGTTCTGCCAATACCTTGCCAGGTCCAAGAGAAACCAGACAGTTCCATACCACAAACATCGAACAGGAGTAAAGAAACCAGCTATACCAGGATGTAACCAGCACCCAGTTTTCTCAGTTCCTCCCCACAAGATGATGCCCACAAATAAGCAGGAAGCAGTCTTGTGAATCTGCCATCCCAATTCCTTTAGCCTATTCTGCCTAACTTCCTGCCTTTTATTACAAGAAAGAGATGGGACTATTATGATTTGCTGGCCTGTTCTGTCACCTAGGTACATTGTCCATTTAAGAGACAAGCCCTACCCTCTCCCAGCCCCTCCCTTTCTGGTAAGAAAAGCAATATCCCACCTCCTCCAGCCTGTGCTCTCTTTCTTTTCACCTCTCTCCCAAAGAGATAACTTCTGCTCTTTCTCTCCCTCTCTCTCTTCTCTCCTTCTCCCCCTCTTTCTCTGTTTTTCTCTCTCTCTCACTCTATGTGCCCCTTCTCCCTTTCCTGCTTTCCAAATAACCCACTAAAGAAACTATACCCACTTTCTGTGAATGACATGCCTTACCAGCCTTCCCTCACCCACTGCGGCTCCTCATGGGCCCAGGTGCCCCACTGACATACCAAGGTTTCTTACTCACTGCCTCCCTCCAGCCTGAGACCCACAGAGGCCTTGGGTGGTGGGACACAGCTGTCCCTCATGGCCTGTTGCTACCCTTCAGGGAACTGTGCCTATTTTACCTAAACTGCCCCTCGGAAAACTGCACCGCTAATACCTAAACCATTAGAGTACCAACTTCTTTCTTAGCTATTGCTCCATTGTTGTGAAGAGACACAATGTCCAAGACTACTCACACAAAAGAAGACATTTAGGGGCTTGCTTACAGTTTTAGAGAGTTCATTTTCATCACGGAAGGAAGCAGACAGACATGGTGGTGCGGAGTAGAGCAGTATGTGAGAGTTTTATATCCTTATCTACAGGCAAGAAAAAGAGACGGACGGAGAAGGGAAGAGAGAGACAGAGACAGAGACAGAGAGATTGTGGTGTGGGCATTTGAAACCTCAAAGCCCACTCCCAGTGGCCATATTCCTCCAATATGGCCATATTCTCCAACAAGGCAACACCTAATCAATCTCAAACAGTTTATCAACTGGGGACTAAGCATTTAAATATACTAGCCCATGGAGGCCACTCTCATTCAAATCCCTGTGCTTGCCTTCTCCCTCTTAGATGCAGTGTATTGAGAATTTGGAAAGTTTGGGAGAATTACCTCAGACACTTTGTGTAGCTAAGATATTTGTTTCTGTCAAGGAGTTAACTTAGTTTGATTTAAAAAATTACTCTTTTTCTGTTTTATAAATGTTGATCCAGTAAATTCAGAGTATATTTTGTACATAGTAATTGCTGCCAATTGTTGACAGTTCTTTAAAGTAATCCTTAAACCAATTGTACATTTCCCAGTTTTTAAGAAGAGATAAAAGAACGAGATTGCACTCATTTGCCTAAGGACTGAGACATGGTCATTCCTAGCTAGATTTGAGCTAGCAGACGAGCCTGGCAAATTCTAAAGGGCATGTGACTGGCCCTCTGGCCTATGCCCCTGTGCTAGTGCTTTCTTGCTGGAGCACACAGGCCAGCTGACTTCATTAGCATTGACTTGCAGTCTAAATGGAAGAAGAAGAAAGCAAGGGAGTCATGCCCTTCACACTACTGAGCCACTCAGAAGCGGGATCCTCATCAGTGAGCTCTTAGTTCTGTGACCTTGTACTGAAAGTTGACTAGGGGTGGCTTTGACTTTGTGTTACTCAGAGAACTCCAGCCTGGCTTAAAACCTTCCTTTGTTGGAGCTGCTAAATAGCTTCAGAGTTAGCTGTGATGGTGAGTGACCTGGATACTTACTTAAATTTGCCCTTAGGTGGCTCCTTCCCATCTTCTGATTACCTTTTAGTTATTTTATTGGGTAAAAATCTAAATAGACTAATATTGTTGAATTTTGGTCTGCAAGAGAAACCTAAAGGATTATTGCAGAAACAAAACTTATGAATACATAACATAATACAAAACATTAAAAATATATATTTGCTCTCCATCTTTAAAAACTGAGTATACGTGTTTATTAATGTACATGTACTTGGATGATGACATATGCATGTATATGTATATATATATATATTGGATGATGATATTGTGAGTATGAGTACAGTTACTCCTTTTTAACAAATATTCCATTTTTCTTGTCTCTCAAGTATTTATCATCTTGTGTTTTTACTTTGTCAAAATATTAGACATATTAACCTCCAAACTATTTTTTAGTTTAAAACATCTTCATGAACCAATGAATTATTAATTGTTAGGATGACATACAAGGATAAATTTTAGCCTCATTTGAAATAAAATACCAGCACTGACCATCTTTGTTCTGTCAGCCTGCATACTGTGCCTAGCAGGAAGAAGCCAGCAGGGAGTGAGGTGCCCATTCCCTGCCCTTGGAATGTGTCCTAATGCAAGCATTGTTTCCAATTTTCTTAAAATAAAATTACTGTCTTTGTATCATGTAGTAAGAGAAAAGGGAGTTCACCTTTAAGAGAGAGTTGTGATTTTAAAGTGCAATCTATATGTATAGTTGCTGAAATCCTGAAAGAAAATGAATTTTTTAGAGTAATTAGGGTAAAACTTCCAAGGAATAAAAACTTTGGCCAAATATATATTCATAAATAAATTGAAAAGTCAGAGCAGTGAATATTAAAGAGGTCCGAGAAGGCAGATGTGTGACCTTTCTAGCTGGTTGGCAAAGGGATGTGGGACATCTCAACTTTTAAAGCTCCCTAGTGGTGGGGAAGGTCTTATACAATTGGATCATTGATTGTATTAAATGACTATTTTAAAACATTCACTTTTATGTTTTAACATCTTTGAGATACCTCTTAAATGCAGAGAAAGGACATATTACAGTTAACTTAGTAATGTTCTGATTATTTGAATAAAAAAGTTGACCAAGGATCTGGAATCCCTCCAAATCCTTCTATCAGCTTCTATTTTTTATTAAAACACTTGATTTTGATGGTACCACTGTATCTTGAGTACCTATCTAATTCAGTACGCAGCTTTTCTTGAAAATACTTAAACTACTAGCAAAATAAATTTCAAAATAAAACTGAGAAAGGAAAAGATGCATCTAAAACTGCCTTGATATTTTGCAGAATTTGTATGCAGAATTCTTTGATTTTTTTTAGATACTTGATTTGTTTTCTTTCACTGACTAGAGGTTGGTAAGAATAAACAGAAACCTGAAGGGCTCATCAGACCCTGATGCAGAAATTCTTTCTTCAATTCTGCATAGAAAAAGAATTTCTAGATTATTAGGAAATGGTCAGGTATTTTGTAATAGAATATCATTTATATGTTTTTGATAATTTCATGTCTTGATGTGTCTTGATCCTACCCATCCCAATTCTCTGCTTGCATTCTCCTTATTTACCACAATATTTCCCCTCCCCCTAGAACTCTTATTTATTTATTTTGTTTGTAATTCTGAGTCCAGTTAGTGCTGCCTAATGGCATATTGATAGAGTTCATTGACTTGTGCTTGTATAGGTAATCTTAGTATAGTTCACTACTCGTGCCCAGAAGCCAGCATTTCACAGCACTTGTATTCTGACTACCACACTCTTTCTGGTCCCTCTTCTGTGCTGCTTCCTTAGCCTTGGGGGTGAGGAGTTGGTATAGATGCCCCATATAGGACTCAGCGATAGTCACTATTCTCAGCACTTTTAACTGCATTAAGGCCTGACTATTGCTGAGAGAAGCTTCCTTAGTCACAGTTGAGGGCAGCATTGATCTATGTGCATAAAAGGCAATTTGACATCTCCATTTAACAAGGGAATAGCAGCAGGTTCTTCCCCACTACTGTTTTCAGGACTTTCCTGTTTTACTCTTTTATGTTCTGTAAACAAAGTGTACTATGACCCCACAAAGTGGCTGGGTCTTGCTGTCTAATTTGGTGAGCAACCAAGAGCAGCAGCAGCAACAGCCTGTGTTGTTTTGGAGACCTTTGGGACACACAAGACTGATAACTCATAGAAAGACGTCTTATGCTTACCACAAAAGGTTCATAAAACAACCCATGTCATTGGAGGAAAGCATTGTAGCTCAAGGGTCTCAGAGAAAGAAGATAAAAAAGAAAGAGAGTAGTTGGGTGTGGTGGTCCACATCTTTTTTTTTAAATTTATTTATTTATTAAAGATTTCTGCCTCCTCCCCGCCACTGCCTCCCATTTCCCTCCCCCTCCCCCGATCAAGTCCCCCTCCCTCGTTAGCCCAAAGAGCAATCAAGTTTCCCTGCCCTGTGGGAAGTCCAAGGACCACCCACCTCCATCCAGGCCAAGTAAGGTGAGCATCCAAACTGCCTAGGCTCCCACAAAGCCAGTTCGTGCAGTAGGAACAAAAACCCATTGCCATTGTTCTTGAGTTCTCAGTAGTCCTCATTGTCCACTATGTTCAGTGAGTCCGGTTTTATCCCAGGATTTTTCAGATCCAGGCCAGCTGGTCTTGGTGAGTTCCCGATAGAACATCCCTGAGTGAGGTAAGCCAGACCCAAAAAGAGGAACATGGGATGTACTCACTCACATTTGGTTTCTAGCCATAAACAAAGGACATTACGCCTATAATTAGTGATCCTAGAGAAGCTAAATAAGGAGAACCCAAAGAAAAACATATAGGCATCCTCTGGAATATTAACCTTCATCAGGCGATGAAAGGAGAGAGAGACAGAGACCCACATTGGAGCACCAGACTGAAATCTCAAGGTCCAAATCAGGAGCAGAAGGAGAGAGAGCACGAGCAAGGAACTCAGGACAGCGAGGGGTGCACCAACACACTGAGACTAAACTTTCTTTTAATTTCAAGAAACACACTCGAGAAATAACTTGTGGCCACCAGTACTTTATGCATCAGGGTGCTCCTTCACACACACACACACAAATTATTTTTAGTTCATCATTTTATCTTGGGGAATTATATATTCATTGTTACTGTCTCTTATACAAGTTTTATCTGTACTAATTTTGCCTTTTAATTAATTGGAAATACAGCAGATTGTCTCAATATTTAAGTTGAAGAAACTCAGAGAAGGTGAATCAGTTGCTCTAAGCCTAGAGCTAGTGACTGAAAGAAACTTGAATTTGAGATTACCTCCTCTTTGTGCAGAACCCATCCCCCACTGTCATGACACCCTGTGTCTCAGTGTATTCTCTACTTTAATATTGACTCTTAATTTTTTATATTTCCACTGATGATCAATTTATATCTGTCCTTAATATAAGACACCCTGTGTGCCAGGAATAAGACAAGGGCTATACCATTTTAGAGAAGAACAAGTTCCTCTCTGGGGCTCATGTAACTAAATCCCATCTTCACAGAAGGAAAGGCATGATGGACCTTTGCTTGTGAAACTGAAGGCTATCCTCCATGCCTCAACTGAGTGCTTCTGGGTCTTGGCCCCAGGACAGCCTCCGTTTGAGACTTGGGGAAATGGATCAAGTGCCTGACTTGCTCCCATCTTTGCATTTTTTAAGTGTTCAGGAATGATGTCAGGAGCACTGTGCTTTTACAAAACTCCATATGAGATCCTGCCATACAGGCAAGAGAAAGATCTCTTTCTAGCCTCACATGTCTTTTCAACTCCTATCCATGCCTGTTGAGATGTTCTGCAAGCTCCTTTCTACCCCTGCCACACTCAAAATATAGACTCTAGTTCTCCAAGAGTCTCTGAAAACATCACCTCCTGCTTATTCTTTCTTCAGCACTAATACATTTCATTTCTTTATCATTTTTCTGGACTCACAAGTAACTTTTAAACAAATCTTTCTGTCTTTCCTTTCAAATAAGTCTACACTCCTGCCAGAATGTTATTTTGGGAACTTAAATTTAATGAGTATTATCCAACACAAAGCTTTCCATGTTGGCTGTTACCTATGAAATACACTCCAAATCTTGTGGCCTGGTTTAGAGCCTTCAGCCATGTAACCGTGTTCAATAGCTTTGCAATCTGGCTCAGTTTTCCTCAGCCATATTCAAAATAATCAATGCAGACTGGTATACCTGGTGAGGAAAGAAGAAAAGAAGAATATATTTAGAATGTAACCACACTATGTCATTGTTTTCTGTGCATGTAGTGGAAAAGAACAGCACGTGACTATCATCCTAATCCATCCCCACTTCTGGAAACACACAGCTTGCCAAGCAAAAGAACTTCATTTATAGCAGAGGGTACCGCTATTTTTCCCCTGGTTTATTGATTTCTAACCGAGCATAATCATGTGTCTTTAAACTGTAATTGCGATACGAGTTTGTTGTGAAATGATTAACAGAAACTAATAGACATTTATAGCTTTATATAGTTTACTCTCTCTCAGTGTCTGTGTGTGTGGACACTTCACTTAGCATATACTTTACTAGCAAACTTGAAGTTCATAAATCGTTCTTGTTATTGCATATGAAATATATTATAATTACCAGGTTATGCATGGTAACTCAGAACTTCTCATTTTATATTTGAAATTTTGTGTGCTGCTACTAGCACTTCTGACTTCCCCTAGCATGTAGCCTGCAGCAACCATCACCCTACTTTCTATTATTCTGAGTTCAAACTTTCACAACTCCGCATCTAAACGTTTTTGTATAATCCTGTTTTTTCTGTGTCTGGTTGGATTTAGTGAACATAATGTCCTTGTAGTTAACCCATATTGTTTTAATGACAGGATTTTTTTTCTTTTTGAGACAAAATAATTCCCTTGTGCATGTAGATGTGCCTCCTCTTCTTAACCCAGGTGCATAACTCAGAAATCCTGTTGCCAAGTATCTATCAGACAGAACTGAAGTTGGTGTCTCAGAGACATATGCACACCTGTAGGTTTAACATCTGCAGGATTGTTCTGGAACCAAATTCAGAACAATACCATTTTTAATGCTTACTAATGAATATAGGTTCTGCAGAGACAGGTCAATGAGGATAATTATTTTTGTACTACCAAATGAAGAAAAACTGAAAAATTGTGTTTGAATTGCACAATAATTTCTTCCATATCCTAAATACACACACAAACACACACACAAACCTTGCATGTTTAAAAGATTATTGCCTCCTTCACAGTGTTTTCTAAGGACAGGAGATGTGTTGTTTTATTTCTCATGAATGTTTATATACCAGCAAACAGTGCCCAGATTATAGTAGACTTTTGGAAAGTACTTTTGGCTGTTTGCTTAATATGTTTTTACTTTAAATACATCTAAAGAAACAGTTTTCACCCTAACTTGTTCTTAGTCATGCTGACACATAAAAGAAAAGCTAACTGTGTATCTGACATTTGGACTGAGTGACTGTGTACAGCTTCCAGCTGTCTTTCCATTGTTCTGCTCACTAACGTAGAATGGAAAGATGTCCATTGATTGTTTTTTTGTAGAATATAATAAATGTATATTTTGTATCACTTACAAATGAGGCCCAAGTCTATGGTCTTTTGTAACATGGTCAACATATTTGAATATTGATTCACTGAACCTCCTCAGTAATGACTTTATTGTCTGTGATTCAGAGGGAGAAATATATGAACACCATATCCACTCAATGGTGAGTTAGGTCTTCTACAAGCAGAGAAGCAGGACCTGCTTTTGCTGACTGAAGCAGCTGGTTTGTCCCTGATGCCACTGCTCAGATTATTCCTCTCATTGTCTTTGCTTGCCAAAAGTAGGAAGTTATTGATGGACATAAAATAATGCAGTTCCTTTAGAAATCCAACCACTAGAAAAACCTCTTGACCTCTTGCTACAGAGAATTGCATATACTCAGCTAATGAACTACTACCTATTATTAGACTGAAATTTGCTGCCTACTGATTCATCGAGCGCCTCTCTGCTCTTCTGTTTTAGCAGAGGTGAGAGGGCGAAGCTCATTTGTTCTCACTGTGCTCTTCATTCTTTGAATTGCTTAAGAGGTTTCTGTCCTTTTCTAATTTTCATTCTTAAAATCTTATGGCTTTTCATTTTTGAACAGGAGAATTGTTATTGTGGTTTTAAACTGGAAAACATAATAATAAAAACTCTTTTCCCACATTTACTTCTGGAACAAAACTAAACATAAAACAATGGAATGGTAATTCATATTTATTTCTGGAAGCATTGAACCATCATTGTGGCTGAAGAACACGCATTTTAATTGGTCTTTATTTCTGTCTTGAATAAAATATTTTCTGTCTTCTGGAAGGTTGTCAAATAACATTTAAGGTCTTTCAATGATGATTTATTGTTCATTCCTACTCTTATGTTTCCCTAGTAAAAATCTGACTGCCTATAAAATGAGTATGGTACTCCCCTTGCCCCACTGTGCTGTAAGAGAGAGATGACCTATGAAGACTGGTGATATTGCAATTTTAACCACAGTGTCTGATGTCTCAAGCAAGGTAAGCCAGGAGAATTAAGATAGGTAATTTGTCACCTTCCTAGGATAAAGTGTTGAGCATTGTAAGGTGTCTTTTTGTGGAATGCTATTATCTATTACATTTACAAAGTTACTTTTATAAGAGGACTCTGAATTCTCTGTGAAAGCACCAAGAGTCTGGAGCAGGGGGACAGCCACATTACTTGTGTTCTCTCTTCATTTATCCCTAGGAAGTACTAGGATTTCTAGAGATAGTGTTGTTTTGAATTCCAAATAGCCCCATCCAGTGGAAATTATGTCCATAAAAAAATAACATTTTTGTTTGTTAACTCGCATTCCTTTTATATTCAAAAACAGACCTTTTCAAATCCATGTAATGCTGGTCATAGCCTTGATTATGCTTATAGGTATGGCAGTGTGATGCTTATATGAAAAAGGGTCCTGCTTAGGAGAAGGTATTGTTTGGGTTAAGGCTTCACCTCAGCCCCTGGCACCCCTATACCCAAAGAGTCTAGAATGTTTGGGTGGAATGTTCCCTCCCAAGCCCACTCACCTAGGAGTTGCCTCAGTCCAGACTCCACCTCTGAGAAAGCCAGCCAAATGATGACTCCTCACAGAGATGCTCAAGACCACACCCACAGTGTATTTCAACTGCCCCCAGAGAACAAACACGTGGTTTCATGGTCTTCCTTCCTCTCAGAGTGCTTGGAAGGCCACGTGGAGAGCTATATCCATTAAACCTGGGCCTTTTTTTTAATTCAGTTTAATTTGGTCTGATTTAGATTATTGTACTGGTGGGGAGGTTTATTGGGACTTAAAAACTTATAATCTGGAGGTTACACTAAGGGGGGCTGTTTTTCCCACTGGTCCAGGTCCACATGTTGGAAAACACCCTCCCTTGCACTTGCTCCCCACCAGGCTAAGATTGTCTTTGTTCAGGAAAGTTCCAAGTTCCAAGTCACTGCCTTAGAAGCCCAAGGCATCTTATTGAAGTCACAATAAGATTGTGCCAGGCACCCAACCTGACCAGAACAAGAATGAACCTTTTTGGGGGAGACAAAGACCTGCCTTGTCTCTATGGGTTTTCTTATTTAGGAGACATCCTTTGAAGGAATTCCCACAATCCTCTTTTTTTTTTTGACCCAATATGTACCTCAGTGTTATGCTTTGGATTTGGCATAGACTTGCCAAATGGAAGCATTTACAATTTGAGCCCTAATATCCAAATGCCCCTAAGCTGCTTTTTACAAAATCTTTTTTAAAATCGGAGCTTTCTGGCGCTGTACATCCCTTAATGCCTAAAATCTTTTGCCAACACAAAAACAAGCCCCCATATGCCCATGGTTTCTGGATGCTGTGCTCCTGCTACCCCTCCCCAAGCCTCTCCCTGCTTCTTTAGCTGTTTGCTGTTTGTTTGCTGTCTGTTACTTGTTTCCTTCTCTCATCTAATCTGGTCACACTGGGATGCTCTCTACAACAGATCCGTTTCCCCCTGTCCTTTCACTCTAAAACTGTATAGGTGTTCCATCCTTTGTTTCTGTTCCCTTACTGCATCTGGCCCTTAACGGGATCACCTGTGTGTTTCCCTGGCTTCTGTAGCCTACACCAGGATTTTAAGTTGGTTAGCTGACAACAGTTTCCTAAAGAAAAGTTTTGCTTATTTGTTTGTTAATATTTACGTATGTTTGTTTGCACGGTATGCTTGTTTTATGCCTGTGTGTATGTGTGCTTGTTTTAAAATATGTAAAACTTGTAACTCAAGATTATAACAGCTCTGGAAAATGCAAACATGTAGGTAGCCGTCATTTTTTTACTTCAATGCCAGTTTTGGGAAGAGTACCGATGTGTGCTAGACCTACCAAAGAGATATTCCACCTCAGTTATTCATGGGCTTACTAAAATATTCCTTCTAATCTTGCATTCACTAGTATTTGGAATCTGTTACTGATTGGGTAAACTATTTGTATAAATTTAACTTATATGTCTAATTTGAATATACCTGACAGGTAACGGTTCCTTGACTCTCAAGTGCCTTTACAGATCTGAGAATATGGCATTTAACAAAAGAGTTTCTTATGACAGAGACATGTCAGCTCCTGCAGCATCCATTAGCTCCTCCAAGAAGATACATGGTTGCAAGAGATCTTCCTCCTGGAGGCTTGCCTTTAGGTATGTCAAAGCTACCCACACAGTAAAAAGCCACCTTGCACCTTATCAACTTCCTGGACACTATACTGAGGGATCAATCATCACATCCTGCCAAGACAGGTAGACTAAATCCTCCCCTCACAGGAAAATATTCAGGCCTCCTGGGCTCAATAGTCAAAGGCAAATACCATTTCTTAGAATGGTATTCACCAAATACTATGGAGAGACTTGTGATTGCCTGCATAGGTAAAAAAAAAGCTGTCTCATTTCTGCTCATTTACCCCTCATAGATCTGGCTAATGGCATTTGATGACATAAGGTACTGGTAGCTCATTACTTCACTTGTCAAGTTTCCTACTAACAATACAGGCAGGTTTACCTCTTTACATGCTTCCTAGTCCAGGATTAACAGGTTTCAAGTGTATCTTCAGAGATCCAGAGTTTTCAATTTCATTTAATTGTCTTTTAAAATGTTAATGCCTTTTAACCTAAAGGCATAGCCTTTTGCTATGACACCAAGATGTAAATATGTTCCCTTTGTCTTATAGATACCTGCAAGTTCCTGGGAAAATGTTCTGCTGCTTTATCAAAAATCAGATCTGGTAAAAAACTAACAGTCTGGAGAGCCTATATTAACCCCACTCATTTTCAAGAGTATTTTACAGGTCACTCCTGCTGTCTTGGCCAAGACCAACTTACAGAGGGCCTTCGAGACCACACCAGTACCTATACTAGCTCCTGGAACTTCACTATTGGTACCACCTCTCCAGGCTCAAATAGGCAACTACGAAGCAACTAAAATCTGGTTTTAAAGGGCACATCTGCTCTCTTATCTCACTTATTCACCCATGCCTCTCCTGTACAACCAGGCATGTCTCTGTCCCATCCTTTCTGGCAGTTAATAACCTTTCCCCTGGCTCTTTCCATTCATAGGGCTGATAATAAAAATCTATTTTTTCTCCTAGCCATCTCCTTTCTCATCTTCTTCAAGGAAGGGATACCTGAGGTCTCCAGGATGGCAGTTAACTAGATGCCTCTCCAGCCACACCTCCTGCTGAACATGAGCCCACCAACTCCAAACTCCCCCCTCTCCCACATCACCCCATACCTGCAGGAAGTTGTCAGACTTGAGCCAGTGGCCCTATACTCAGAGAGTCTGGGATATGAGGTTGAAAGTGTCATCCCAGGGCCTGACTTCCATATACCCAAAGAGTCTGGAATGTTTGGGTTAAGGCTTCACCCCAGCCCCGGGCACCCCTATACCTAAAGGAATGTTTGGGTGAAAAGTTACACACCAAACCCATTCACCTTGAGGTGCCTTAGTCTACACTCCACCTCCTAGAAAGCCTGCCAAATGGTGACCCCTCCCAAGACCACTCCCACGGGGTATTTAAACTGACCTCCAGAGAATAAACATGTAGTGTCCTGGTCTTCCTTCCCCATACCTTCTCTGAGGGCCTGGAAGTCTACCCAGGAACACTGGTATCCATTAAACCTGGGCTTTCTCTAATTCAGTTTAATTTGGTCTGATTTGGATTATTGTGCTGGTGGAGAGGTTTATTGGACCACAAAAACTTTTCAGGTATCAGTTAAGATGAATGTTGAGTGTGTTCAATAAATATAGCTGAGAGAAAAGGAGAGAAAATGTGTATATGTGTGAAAGACAGAGTTACTCCTCCTCATAAGAATTCATTAAACTTACTTTCAATTATCATTCAAAATTGAAATAATAATCGCAAAGAGGTATATGCATTCCTGTACATTGAAGATGAATTAAAAATGGTTAAGAACAAGTGGAAACAGCATATATGTCCACTACATAAAATTTATCTATTAATCTTCCATCTATCTTTATATATCTATATATCTATGTATGTATTCATCATTGATAATCTATATAATTATCTTTCATTTATACCATATATTTATCTTTCTATTATCTATCATCTAACCCTCGATCTTCCTGTCTATCTGTTCTATAACCCATCTATAACATATTTATCTATCTTTTAACTCATATATTTATCTTTCTATAATTTATCTACCTGTATGTGTTACATATCTATCATGTCTATCGATCATCTACCTATTGTCTTATAGCATATTTTTGTCCTTTTTTTTATTAGTTCTTTGGGAGTTTCATGTTTCAAACATTCTTTTACCTTATTAATCCCTACTCTTCCCAGATCCACCTTACTTCCCTAACCTCCCAGCTATATGTGTCTTGTTTTATCTTTAAAATAGATTGAATACTAATTTGTGTGTCACAAATATTCTTGTATGCATGATTTATCACCAGAACACTGTCAATTTAGCAGTGGTAACACTATTAGCGAAAGCTGTCTCTCTTTGTCTCTCTCCCTCTCTATCATCTCCCAACAATTAAAAATTGTCATTTGCTCAACATCTAGAATGGTACTTTGTGCCTAACACTACTCTCTGCATGAGTATTTTCTTTGGCTTGGGTTTGTAAAGGTTATGTGAATGTTGTCCGAAACACTGTGAATTCTTGTGTGTAGCTGCCTGCTGTTTCCAGATGTTTTCCTGTAGCTGGCCAGCACCTCTGCCTCTTACATGCTTTCTATTCCCTCTGACCCTTGGAAGGAGAGATGTAATGAAGATTTTACCTGAGGTTGAGGATTCTGTAGTGTCTTATTCTCTGCCCTTTGGGCAGTTATGGGTCACAGTACTAATAACCATGTACTACAAACAGATTTTCTCTGATGAAGCTTGAGATATGAATTTATCTATGGCTATAATGATAAGTCATTAGAAGTCAATTTAGTACTATAGCAATGTAGCAGCATGATAGTAGAAGGTTCTCTCCTTGGGCCTATATCCTGTTTTGTCAAAGTTTCTTAGATGGCTGTTGGTTTGAGGTATAAAGTTCATCTTGCAGATTTAAATCCAGTCACAAAATTGTTGAAAACTCCCACTATTGTCTTGTCATTAGTGCACCAGTGGTCATGTCTTTCTAGGTTGGCCATTGAAATAGCTTCTAGGCATGAGATTTAGGTATGGTTGTTGACTACTCTTCTTTCCTGTTAGCTTACATAGCATCTTCCAGCACTTTGGACTCTACAAAGCAGAGATTAAGCTTCAGAGTTTGTAACAACTGATTTAATCATGTTCTATGACTCAACTATATGGTATCTTCAGCAATAGAGTCTTACCATTAAATTGTAGTAGATAATCGGGAAGAATATAATATCTTATAATGTTTTGGGAGTTTATGGGACCTCATTGGTCAACAATACTGAAAGAAGTAATCCATTTCTGGTAATAGGCCTTCTGCTTGCCTCTAATGTCTAATAGGAACATTGTTGTCCTGTTAAGAGAATAACTTCATTATTGCTTTTTATGTGTGTATACAAAAGATTCTATAGTCATGTGCCTCCATATGTCTGTGTGAAAGGTCTTTATTGTTTATCTCTCTTTCTATTCCCTCTTCAAACCTACCTTCTACTCCCCAACCCCAGTTTAACCCTTCTTATTCAATTTTCTCCTCTGTTTCTATCATGTGTTTTTAACTCAACTCATTTCTTGCTCTTTTAAGTTTACACTCTAACAGCTGATTCATCAAGGTGTTTCAGGGAAGCTCTTCCGCACAAGGTACATTGCATGTGGTGGAAAATAATTCAGATTCAAAAATGAAGGAAGTAATTCAATATATGAATATATAGATAAATCTTAGGTATGTTATGCTATATGTTTTGAGTCAGTCATAGAAAGATGTTCACAGAGACACAAATACTGTGATTCTACTGATAAAAAATATCTAAAGTACAAATTTAAAGAATCGAATCATGGGAAAGTTGTTTCCAAGTGGCTAGGAAGGAAAGAAACCTGAGTTACTAGCCAATAGTCATGGATTCTCATTCTAGAAATAATTCTAGGGAATTATTCTGTCATTGTATCTATAGTTATACCACTTGCTCAGAAAGTAGAGCTAATATTTAGTTTTCTTCCCACAATAAAATTAAAGAAACATCCCAGAGCTGCATATGAAACAGGCTTGTCAGAATTAATAGATTATGATCAATGTGTAACTGCTCTGAATAAAGGGATAGAAGCCACAGGTGAGAAGCTAAAATGTGTCCAGGGGGTTCATTTTAGCTCAGGCCTGTTAATATAACATTTAGTTAATGGATACTTCCTAGGTAACTGTGATTGTATTGAAACTGTTCCTATCCAAAATGCCTAGGAATGTGTTTGTGAACTTGACCAAATATAAAGGGTTACTTACTTGGTGCAGAAGGCAGGGTGCTGCTCAAAAGTGACCTTGGGTTTTTTCACTTGGGTTTTGCCATTGAAGGATGCTTGATGAAACAAGCTGAAAAGGTAATGAACCAAGTTCCACAAAGTATTTTGTAAGGACTTTCCTCTCTTGTACCTTAGAAGATATTTAGTTCCTCTCAGTACTGGGGGAAGAAGTAGTGTATACTTGTAACTGTTAGTTGAACTGACAAGTTTTTGAAGGTAGATGAGCTCAGGGAAGAACTTTCTAGGTATAAAACAGACATAAAAAGGATTGAGGAATCTAGAGATTCAGGGCCTTGAAAACTTGGAAAACTAACAGAAATCTTACTAAAAGGATTTGGATGACTAAAAAGCAGAGAAATTGGTCTTAACTGGACCAAAGGACAAAGAGAGAAGATGGACTAGGATGCAATGGTTCCTCTCATAGACTTCCACAAGGCTTCATTATAGGCACCAGGAGGCTGGGAACTGCACTTAGAGAGAATTTTGCTGGTCCTTACTAGCATGCAAAATTATCAGAAAGTAGATGCCACAAATATCTGCTAAGTTGTTAAGAAAATTATGTTACAAGGAAGTCTTTGTCTATGCTTATGAAGACTCCAGTTGGTGGATTTCCAGCCTTTTGTGTATAAGGGACAATCCCTAAAGGCCAGGAATCACCCTCATGCATGCCATATTACTCATTCCAAATTGAGGAATTACCAAGGAAGATAGTCAAGACATCTCCTAAAAGAAGAGACAAGAGCAAGGAGGCAGAATGCTATACCTAGCATAGTGTATGCTGCATGGCTGAAGAAGTGTCCTGTTTTCTGCTTGGAGTAGATTTTGTGTATGGAAATTTCATAAAATCTGCAAGAGAGGTGTTGAAGGAGGAGCGGCAGGGCTGCGTTCCCGGCATCCAGCCGCCCGCATGGCTAGCTTATGCCCAGAAATAATTACACGAAAACTGTATTCTTTCAAACACTGCCTGGCCCGTTATTTGTAGTTTCTTATTGGTTAGCTTTTTCATATTGTTCTAACCCATTTCTAATATTCTGTGTAGCCCACGAGCTGGCTTACCAGGGAGGATCTTAACCTGTGTCTGTCTGGAGCGGGAGAATCATGGCGACTCTTACTGAGCTTCTTTCTCCCAGAATTCTCTTCTGTCTACTCCGCCTACCTAATTTTCTGTCCTATGAGGGCCGAGGCAGTATCTTTATTATAATTAACCAATGTCTTTCCTCCATCATTTCCCCTTTTTCTGTTTAAACAAAAAAAAGAAGGCTTTCACTTAACATAGCAAAATTACATATAACAAAACAGTTATCAAGTAAAAATTACAGTTACAATATTTATATCTATTTTATCTTTTATCATAACTAAGGAAAACTATATTCATTCTTCAACTCCATCAAAGACTCCAGAAGGATATAATAATACCTAAGTAAACAGGAAGTCCAAAACTCTAGAAATAACAGAGACATCTCGCTGCCTGGACAGTCACCCAAAGTTCCTCTGTACTGTTGGGGCATCCATATTCAGCCTTTAGGCCCATAGTATCCAGCAGACATTTTCATCAAGCAGGAAATTCCAAAGACAGTTCAGTCACTTTCTGCTGTGTCCTGCAGAATGTCTCGCAGACTCTTTCATGAACCAGGAACCCCGAAAGACCATCTCACCTTTAGGCAAGTTCAGCAGTCCTCTCTCTGAGGGTTCTCTGTGTCCAGTTTATGCAATAGTCCAGGCAAGAGCAGTTTCTTGCCCAAATGACTATCCAACTCCATAAGGATCCTCTTTGATGCCCATCTTCCTGTTGAAGTAGATTGGTGATGCCAGGAGCAGACTTGTCTCATTGTCATGAAAAGCCCTAAGTTATCAAAACATTTAAAATGCCATATTCTGCAGTCTTTGAAAGATATGAAGAATGCCTATCTAACTGAAAGATATCTCTGTATATCTAGAAAATCTAACTAACATGACTACAAGCTTGACTATTATCCATTAACAACCTATATTTCCTAATTAAAAGTACATTTTTAAATGAACTACACAATCACAATACCTTAATCAAGATCAGAAATACATATACATATAACAAAATTGACCTTAAAATCCATACCAATGCAAATTATTCATATCTATATCATATCCCCATTTAAATGTAAAAGAACATTTATAAACAATATTTGGGAACATGGGCGTAGTTTTTTCTCTCCAAACTGCTTCCTGCTGAATAGGGGCGTCGTTAATTAGGTTGTTTATGATATAACCTGTGTGCTAGTTTCATCTCAGTTGGCAGTTGAGCGAAGCAATTTTCTGAAGGAGTTCACAGCAACCATTCAGGAGGGCGTGGTCTATCATACCATATCGGGATAGATGCAATCCACAGGGTCACATCCTCTGTGAAAACAAAAGAAGGACTTTTACAAAGCATCATATCCTTAGACCCAAATTCTGAAGTCAAGATACCTTTAGAACATATGTGCAGGTTCAGCTTAGCAGCCCATATAATGAAATGTCTCTTTGTACTTAGCTCCTTTACAGTCAGAAATTTTAAAGAAAACGCAATGTACATAATCCAGACTCTTTGTGAATTTTCCATTTTTACGTGGCTTATTTTTTTTTATTTCTCTTAATCTATAACTATCTGTACTTCTGTACTCTGTCTCTTTAAAGACTTTACCCTTTTTCTTTTTAAGACATTAACTTTATTCTTTATATTCTCTTTTTTCCCCCAAGCCTACGTACATTCATCCAACACTGTGGTCTTTTATGTCTGAATCTGTTTTATTGTGAATCTGTAATTTTTTTTACTATCCAGGAGCATTTCTTAAAATGTTAAGCACTTCTTAAAAACTTAAGTTGCACCATGTACAGGTAATACGGTACTGCCTGTGTCCTGCCCAGTCTAAACTTTAACTGTGCTGTTATCACAGTAATTACGGTAGTTCCTGTCTGAGACCAGCACAGTTCAGCATGGCTGAGCTGAGCCAAGTCGCTCCTGCCTCAGAGCCATTTGGTGCCCCTGAGCCACACACAGTTCCAGGTACACAGCAGTCCACATTGCCATCAAGCAAGCCGTAGCACGTTATTCCAAATGCTCCATTAAAAAGCTCTTTCTCCCGCAGGAGCCAGACAGAGATCGTAATGGCTGCACAGCCCTGAAAGCCTGCATTTTAAAACAGCCAGTTTTTTCCTGCTGCCGAGTCAGGATAATTTCCACGCAACCCAGAAACAGCAAAAATCTGTCTTAAATTCTCTCTCTCTCTCCTTTTTAAGCCCTCTCAGGTTTTTAAGTGGATTTAGCCCATCACGTCTGGGCGCCAGAGAGGTAGTAAAATTGATGGATATTGTGACAGTTATTTTTTTTTTTTTTACCCTCTTCTCCTATAGATTGTTCATCAATGGTTCTAGTTTATAATCAATGAGACAATATGTAGGGAGCAAAACTTTCTATTTTCAGCCAAAGCTTGGCAGGTTGAAAGATATGCCTATCTATCTGTCACATGGAGTCAAATGCACTGGACTGATGTAACAGAGTGTAGTGACTGGACAGCCTGTATTCCTTAGGAATGGTGTGTTCTGTATGTAAGAAATCCAGTGAAAATGTTTTGATTCTTCAACATGGACACACCATAGTAGAAACAGTATGGACTAATGCCCCCAACACACACAAACACACATGTACATATACTCTGTCTCTCTCTCACACACACAGATACATACATGCATACACACAGACATATATACATACAGATATCCTCCAGACACTCAAACACACACTCATACATACATACCCACTTATACATACATACATACATACATACACATATACTTAAGTATGCTCACAAATACACACACACCACGACACACAGAGACGCAGAAACATTGACACATAAACACACAGATAGATACACACACTTTTACACACAGACACAGTGCACAGAGAGACACAGAAACATTAACACAGAGGTACATAATCACACACAGACACATGCACACACTCACACACAGACACATGTACACACATCCACATTCTTTTCATAGGCAAGAAGGTACAAGGACTATGTTTCCTTAATTTCGATTTTCTGGATGATGAAATGTGCTACTTTGAGCATATCTAATTACATCATACTCTTTGAATAAAATATTCAAACTAAGATAGAGGTTTACCACTTTCAGAATATATAATTTCTCTCTTTTCATATGTATTATATAATTGTAAAATTTAAATATTTTTGATGAGTAAGTCCACTTTCATTTCTGCAACATTTAAAATGAAATTCTGGAACAGAACTAGTAGAACACTTAGCGATTTTTCCAACTGTAGCTACAAGGATGACCCTGTAGAAACTAAACTTTTGTAGGAAAGTCTATGCAAACCTCACGAGCATGTGAAGACTTGCAGAAGGCAATTGAACCTACACAAAAAGTTGCAAAGAGGTTTCACTGGAGAAGCTGGTTGCACTAAAATTAAGGATTGCTTCCAATATAAGCCACATATTATAGTGCCACATAAATTAGAGCCAGTAAATTTCTGGAAGGTGATGTTTAAAAATCTGTCTACATTGTTCTGCAAGGAAGGTCAGCTTCTGTTGAACTAACTGCTATCAATAGAAATTTTTGTGGTGAGAGGAATATCCTGTGCCCATGCTCTCTTAGCCTCTATGCACGTTGCCTCCTAGATAACAAAGTGTGTCAGTGTGGCTAGTGCTACTGACATCCTCTTTGCTTATTTTATTTACCTCTCATTAGTTTATTCAGAATAGTCTCATGTCACATGCAGCTATTGAATAGGACAGAATACTACAGGGGTTTCTGTCTCCTTATACCCAGAATCCTACCTTCAGGTAAAGTTCATGCAACTCCCATTGAAACCAATTTATTTATGGAAACTCCACATCACACCAGGGTAATAGGAACAATATTCTTACAAATGCCTCTAAAAATTAAGAAAATAATACCAGGGGTGGCAGCACACACCTTTAACTACAGGCCTGGGACACAAATTTAAGGCCTGTTCTACACAATGACTTTCAGGACTGTTGGGGTTATGTAGATAGGCCCATATTCTCAAAAACAACCAAAAATAAAGAAATAAACCAATAAGAAGAAAGGATTAAGAAAATACTATAAATTATATTTTTGATAAAGTTTGTAAGGTCTACACACAGTTCATGGATTAACACAAACTACTTTTTATATTTTCACAATGATAATTTAAAAACGAATAATTCAGCATGCTAGAAATAGTTTTGACTGGGGGAAGGAATGCAGCATGACTCAGGCAACCATATAGATTAGACCATTTGGTTATCAACCAACCCATCTAATCTTGTGGTGGGTTTACAGCTTTTTATTTAAGAACTCACGAATAGCTGCTCTCCCAGGAAGCTTATGCATTGCTGAAACTCTCATTGTGAAGGAGCTGCAGGTCATATTGATTGACACCTGCCTTTGGTTTCTTTAATTCCAAGAGAGGTCAATGGAATATATTGTGTTCAAACCAACCAGTCTGGAGAATGTGGTCAGTGTAGGCTGCTGATATTCAGCTATTTTATAGGCCCAAGACCTTGTCAGCCTATGAGAAGCAAGGCAGACACCTAGTTTATATTTGAAGCTCTGTAGTTCATTTTTTTTCTTTTACAAGTTACAAAAAGAAGTAAGAATAAATGTATTCAAAGGAAATACAGAAAAACTGACCTGGAAAAGAGTAGGATAGAATCAATGCTCCTTCCATTTTTGACCTAGCATTTTCCTTCAAATGAATTTTCTTCCCCAAGAACTGCAGTTCAGCAGATGAAAAATCAGGGGGAAAACAAAACAAAACAAAACAAAACAACACTCTTTTTCCAATGATTGTTTTTCCTCCTGCCTGTAACAATGCCTATTGGGTTGTTTCCTTAATAAGAGAAGCACATTTAGAGCATGCTGCAAGGAGCCTTCCTGTAGTCAGCCCGATCTTTCTGCTTGCCTACTTACATTCATTTGTTAGGGATAGCTGCTTTTCCTGTCCCTACAGAAATTTCTTTGTGTACAATGTGTACAATAACTCTTGAAAGAATGTTATTTTGGCAAGATAGACTTCTCTACAGCTTTGATAACCCATCGAAACAGAGGCACATTCTTTTTCACAAATATAACAAGGTGAATTAGTGTCCTATTTGCATTGAAATGTCACTTTCTTTTTTTTTATTTTTTATATTTATTTATTTATTTTTAATTTTTATTTATTTATTAAATATTTCTGATTCTTCCCCGCCACTGCCTCCCATTTCCCTCCCCCATCCCCGAATCAAGCCCCTCTCCCTCGTTAGCCCAAAGAGCAATCAAGTTTCCCTGCGGGAAATGTCACTTTCTTAAGAGAACATTTTCACAAGAGGTGAAGGAAAAATTCAAGTATTACAGAGTCACCATCAGCTTTAAAAACATCAGAATTCATTATTTTTTTTAATTTCTCTCATAAGCAGCGAAACTGGGACTCATAATGTATTAGTGCCCACAGTCAAACACCTGAAAGGAATATCTGTAGTGTCAGTTATAACTCAAGTAGTAGAGTCCTTATGCTCAACACTCTGAAGACAGTTTTGGTTGAGTATCATATATCTCTGTTTTGATAAGTCATGATTTATATTGTTCCACATCCAAGGGTTCTGGGACAGTTGCTGTTTAGACAATCAATAATACTAGCAGTTGCGTGGGTTTTCTTGAAGGCTTTCCACCTGTGCAGGGGAAGCTTCCTGGAGCTTCTTACCCAGTATCAGGGTTCTCTAGGCACACTGATGCATATATACTTGTCACTATTAACTTTGATCCCCTTATTGGCATTTTTGTTTCTACATTAAATATTAAGAATAAACTAAACACACACAAACACGCACACACACATGCACACAGAGACAGAAAGAGCAAAATATTGCAACTAAGCCTTGTTATTATTCTACTTTTACTGATCCCAGTTCTATTAACCACTTAAGTCTATCATTTGCTTATCTCATGGCCTCACTGCATGCACAGCAAAGGAACATGGTAGCAGTGTTTTTTTAATTTCTCTAGCTTAAAGATTTTCCAGAATTAGGTATCTTCAAGTTGACTTATATATATTGGTGCACCTCCAGAAGACTGTCAGAATATTCCAGTAAGGAAGGGGCAGTGTGAAAGACAAAAGAGATACATCTGAACAGCTGTAGCTGTGAATATCTCTCAGAAAGACAAGTTTACAAAATCCCTCCAAAAATCAAACTTGGAGCTGGAAGTTATATGGTAGAGCGTGTTCCAAGCTGCAAAATTGTCACATATATTTTCCTGCGGCATTATAGGAATGGGCTTGGCAGACAATCTAAGGACTTCAGCAAATGCCAGCAGCTCACATACCCACAGAGTGTGAGCTTCTGAGTGCCAAGAGAAAATCCATTCATCCAACAATGGCTGTATCTGTTTGCAAATTAATTTACTTGAATAAATTCCCATTCCCCAGAAAACAAATTCAGAGAGGACAGATACCCTGCTGATAATCCAAGTAAAGTGTGTTTTACAGATGGGAGATTAAGACAGCCAAATGTTTGAAGGCATGTTTTGAAAAGAAAAAAAAGTATTCTTTCCATGGCTAAAAAGGCAGCTGTGAAGAAGAAAGCAAACAGCAGACACTTATTGGAGCAGGAAACAGTATTTGAGAGATACAATGCTCCTACATGATAACTCTTGATTTGGGGTGTCAGCCTAGAAGAATGTCCTATGTGGTTAAGGAAAATGGGCATGGGAAAAGATGAAGTTTGTACGTCCAGCCTCACCAGTTCAAAGGCATATATGCTTTTATCTAGTAGAAGTAAATTTGTATTGGTAAGCTATTTATCTCTTTGTTCATGAAAGTACTGTTTTCAGATTTCACTCAATGATTTGCATAGGATTAGTTATTCTGATATGAAATGTTTTCTCCAATCCCTAAATGACACTGTTCTGTTGAAGAGTCAAAAGGTGAAATGAAACAGTAGCCAAGAAGGCTAATGTAGTCTGGGAACCTGCGACAGCTGTGATGCAGCCCAGGACAGGGAACTAAATCCAGATAGTAAGGCAAAAAGTGAGGAAGTTTAAGGGAAATGAGCTGTGACGAGGTCAAGGAAATGGAGTAGCTTTGGTGAATGTGCATGAATGGCACCACCTGCGTCTCACCTTAAGAAAGTGTTGATGCTTACAGAGTTAAGGTTGGCATCTGAAGAAGGATGCTTAAAATAAATCCCACACTAGGTCAGAATTGAGAAATATATGGTTATTTATTTAGAGGTAGACTCACAAATCAGAATCCTCTGCTTGAATGAAGATCAGAAAACAAAATCCGCAAGCGGAACAGAAAGGCAGGAAAAAGAGGCCTGACACAAGCTCTGCATCAGCTTATGTAGTATAAGAGGCCACGCCCCAGTGGGAGGGTAACTACTAGCTGTAAGTCTTCCTACAACACCTCCCCAATTTATTTAAATAAGAGAGTTCTATGATTAGTACAAAATTATATATAATAAGAACAAATGTATTTAATAATTATGCTATCCTGATTTGTTTAAGTCTTGTATGATACATAACTTGACCAAGTCATGAAAGGAAAGTAACTACAACTATCTAGTCTTCAACCCCATTGAAGATCAGAGAAGGGAAATAATATTGCTTGAGTAAGCAGGAAGTGCAGTCAAGCAACTTCCAAAATGTACAACAAATTACATAGACAACTGGCTACCTGGGCAATCACCCAAAATCTCATTTGGAATATTGAAGCAACCAACTTTGGCTAAGGCCTAGAATCACTGACGTACAATTTTGAGAGGCAGGAAAAATTTCAAGTCTGTCTTAGCAAGATTTGACAGTCTTGCGTATCCATTTCCGGATGTCATGTATCTTGTCAGTGGTTGAGGCATGGGCATTTCTTTGCCCAGAGGCCAGTTTTGCCAAGAAGAAAACAACTCCAAGTGAAGTGTCTTCAATACTCAACATTTTCTTAGGAATAGATCAGTGTTGCCAGGAGCAATTGTGTCTCACTTCAACAGAACCCTATGTTATTTAAATGCCATATTCTACAGCTCTTTGAAGTGGTTGAAGATTACCTATCTATGTAGAATATAATCTCTATGTATCTAAAGAAGCTGATTAGACTAACTATAAGCATGACAAGCATAAATGACTATTGGTCTATAATCCTTAACACCTATATAACTTAAAGACTAAGGCTTCATATTAGAATATTATACAATAAACAATTGTGCAGCAAATGAGGACAATGACTTCAAAATGTAAACAATGTATAAGTATCTTGATCAGAAGTAGAAATGTACATTGCAATATGATAAATACATATCAATATATAAAAATGTTTTAAGCAGAGGTAGAAGCATGTATACATACAATATTCAATGTAATTTAACTTTGTATCAATATACAAGAATCTATACCAATGTAATTGCTTATAAATAATTACTCACAAGTATTCACTCTATTACTCAATATTATTATTAGTGTGAGCAAGTTCATACTAATCTATTATCTCATCCACCAGGTAGGTGTGGAGTTCGAATCTATGTGGGCCCCAAAGTAAAAAGGATGCTTAAAAAAAATCCCACACTAGCTCAAAATTAAAAAAATAAATGGTTATTTATTTAGGGGTAGACTCACAAATCAAATTTCTCAGCTTAAACAGATATCAAAAACCAAAATCCACAACCAGAACAGAGAGGCCAAAAAAAGAGGCCGGACACATGCTCTATATCAACATATATAGTATGAGGCCATGCCCCAGTGGGCGGGTAACTACTAGCTGTAAGACTGCCTACAGCAGGCAACTATATAAAGAGAATAACTTCATGAAATTCAAAAGGTGGGGTCAAGGCATTGTGGGATACATGGCATTCCTGATTAATAAAAGACATTCTTTTAAATTACTTGGAGGCAGGGCTAGCTTGAAGAAATCACAGTTTACATGGTTAGGCCAATTTGATGTTTTGAGATTAAGATTTAACACAAAGTATATGAATTTCAAGGTCAGACAGCAACAGATCCAGCGCATAACTGATAATAAACATAGACAATGCCTATATAGAGAAAGCACCCTTCTAGATCAGTCCTTAGAATTTGTTCTGCTCCTCATATGCTGACGTCCTCATAAGCCTCATAAGACACACTTCAGGAAGCCAAATAGTCTCATTTCATTGTGTTTGGTTTTCTTTTTAAGAAACTTCAGGCTCTGGTATTATGGCTGATATCCAGTACTCCAAAACCTGTACACCAATAATGCCACAACATTCCAACTTCTGACACTATCACAGTCACCTCCTGAAGATGTCCAAAGTCTCCTCTGCTGTAATTGTTCCTCTTACCTTCTCATCTTGAGGAAAACTTAAGCCTTTCTGCTGCTTTACCAAGAGGCCCTCGCAAGGACCTTTCTTTCTTTCTCAAATACCTGTAGCACTCTATCTGAAGACAAAGTATGTGCTGTTTGGCTTTCCATTGGTGTTCACAGACTCTTATTTCTCAAAAGATGTCCAGATTTGATTCTTCTCTGTTTAATAGCTCCTTTTGATACAACGACCATCAATCAGTTCCTTGATTCATTCCCACACATTTTTAAAATTTTTCTCCTACCTCATGTGTTCTTTTTTTTTCTTTACCTACCTTTAATTCCATGCTTGGTCACTGTAATCACTCTTGGTATTTAGCCTCATCTCCTTTGTACTCGTCTTATGTTATACAGTGCCTGTTTGTCAAATAACCTTCTTTAACCTTGTCTCTTCCCAAAGTCTGGATTCTGCCCCTACATATTAGTACACCACAGGCGGCTCAACAGCAGTTCCCTCTCTGTGTTCATAATTACACCATAGTAGACCCTAAACACTCTGTGCACACATTCTATATCCTATCAGCCCTAGTTAGCATTACTGTTTCTGTGATGGAACACCATAACCTGTGAAAGTTAGGGAGGAAAGGGTTTGTTTGGCTTATACTTCCACATTGTATTCCATCATTGAAGAAAGTCAGGATGGGAACTCAGACAGGGCAAGGAACCTGGAAGCAGGAGCTGATGCAAAACCATAGATGTGTGCTTCTTACTGGCTTGTTCCCTCTGGTTTGATCAGCCTGCTTTCTTATAAAGCCCAGGACCACTAGCCAATGGATGACACCGTCGACAGTGGGTTAGGCTCTACCCCATCACTTACTAATTATGAAATTGGGTCCTCCCCCATCAATTACTAATTATGAAAATGGTCTATAGTCAAATCTTTGTTTTTTTTTGTTTTTTGTTTTTTTTTTTTTTTGTTTTTTCGAGACAGGGTTTCTCTGTGGCTTTGGGGCCTGTCCTGGAACTAGCTCTGTAGACCAGGCTGGTCTCGAACTCACAGAGATCCACCTGCCTCTGCCTCCCGAGTGCTGGGATTAAAGGCGTGCACCACCATCACCCGGTTCTATAGTCAAATCTTATGGAGGCATATCCTCAATTAAAATTTCCTTCTTTCAGATGACTCTAGTTTGTGTCAAATTGACATAAAACTTGCCAGCACAATATATAAAGATAATAAGCAGTAATCAGTATTTCTTAAGAGACAGTGGTTGACAATTAAGGAGAATATGGCTTGTAGAACTTTATATGGAAGCAGATTGCAGAGTCTGTGGACTCTGTCCCAGCTAATCAGTTTTGGCTGATGCCATAGTTGTGTTCCTTGTAATGTTCCCTTGTCCTCTTGGAGACACCAGCCTGACACTGACAGTGATCTGTAAACAGAGGAACTAGGCTGTGGAGCCTGACCACAGACTAGATATACCGTGGGCACAGGAACATAGGATTAGACTTGGCTATGGAGATGGAGGCTGGGCATTATAATCTGGATCAGCATCTAGTGTTTTTTAGAATTTAGAAAATATCTGTCCATATTGTATCAGATGTTAGGTTTTCTGTAAGAACATTTGCTGTAATTTCAATGTGTTTGCCATTATATATGACTTGGTGCTTCTCTCCTGCAGCTTTCAATATTCTTTGTTTTCTATACTTTATATTTTAACTATAATTGGTATAGGTAGGCTTTTTCTTGGTTTTGTCTGTTTGATATTCTAAGTTCTTCCTGATTTAAGCGATTTTATCTTTCCCGGAGTTGGGAAGTTTTCATTATAGTGTTATATTATTTGTGCATGAATTGAAGACATGAAAGTATATTATTTATAACATCATCTAGAATTTCCTTCTTTTATCTTTACAGTCTGTTCATGATGCCCTGTTTAACTCATATGTTCTATTTGTATTTTCTTATACCATCTGTGTCACTGTATGAATGCTCTAATTCATGCATTTTGACTTCTATTTCTGATGTTTGTCCATTTGACCCCTTCTCTTAATGAGGTTCTTAATGAACTTAATGAACATTTTATTTCCTGTGTTTCTATCTCTATAAGAAGTCTTTCACATCCCATATTAAATACCTCATTCCATTTATCTGTTTATTTCTACACTCCAAACTGTTTCAAGAGTTTAAGTAAGAGGATTCATTTATGTGTTTCCTCCAAGAAATATATCCCACCATCAAAGACGAAAGTAAACTTCAGGTGAAAGGGAGAGAAAAGTTATTCTAAGAGAGTACACTCTAGTAATTAAAATAATAGTTTTTAAATCAAAATATTGGAATATGCAAATAAACCAACATATTGATTAAGAGAACAATCCATTATGAGGACATAGCAATTCTAAAATTAGCATATGAGTTTTATAAAACAATTATTACTAAGTATAAGGACCTAAGACCTAAATTAACACTAGCACAGTAATAGTGATGAGAGCATCCCACTCTCAGCAATAGAGAATAATCCAGATAAAAAATAAAAGGGAGTATCTGAGTTAAATGACTTCATAAACCTAACAGATACTTCAAGAGTATGCCCTACCAAACTCCACAACATTCTTTTAACAGCTCAATGTTTTTTAAAATTATATCTTGTAATAGGTGGCAGGGAAGTTTTAACAAATACAGGAAGACTGAAAATTCCTGTTTTCTCTCTGATCATAGTGAATAAACTGGAAACCATTTGCAAGAAAATATAAATGACAGAAGGCATAAAAACTCAGGGAGGTTTAGCAAGACATTTTTGAGTGATATATAGAGCATTAAAAAATAAATAGGAAATTTTAAAAAATACTAAAATCAAGTGAAAACAAAACATACAAAATTCTACAAGACAAAATAAAAATAATTGAAATGGTAAGTTAGGTAAATGTGTCCCTATGTTAAAAAATAAGAGAGATATGAATGAAATTACTTAGCAATGTATTTTGTAACAATGTATTTTAGAGCTTGAAAAAAAAAGAATAAGCCAGTCAATAATACCAAATCAATGCACAGAAAGAAATAATAAAAGTCAAGGCAGACATAAATGAAATAGAAATAAAAATAAAAAGCTTCGGTGGAACAAAGTTGGTTCACTGAAAGGACAGAAAATATTGAAAATCCTTAGCCAAAATAGTTTAATGAAATAGAAGACCTAAATTAATTAAATAAGACTTGAAAAAGAAACATTGTGACCAATGTTGATGAAGTTCATAAGATTATTAAGATATGCCTTAAAACATATATTAGTATAAGTTGGAAAATATGAAAAAGTAGATAAAATGTCTTTTAAGACACATGAATATGATCTACCAAACCTTAACTAATTGGATCCAAACAACTTAAATGAACCTAGAAACACAATGTGGTTAAAGCAGCAATTTTACAAAGAATTCCTTGCTAATAAAAGAGGAAAAATAAGGTCTAAGCCTCTATAAAGTCAGTGTTGAATATTTCTAAACCTATAATAAAGAAAAAACTCCAATGCTTCTCAAACTATTTCAAAAAGAAAACATGAAGGGAAAAAATGCTGAATTTAAAATCACATCAAAAATAACATTTACCATGATCATAATGACTTCATTCTAGAAATTCAAGACTTGTTCAATATATATAAATCAATAAATATGAGCTATTATGTGACCATAAAGAGCCTCAACACCAGAAATTACACAATCATTTCAATATACTAGAAAAGACTTTTAAATGAAATTTATTGTCCATTTATGCCAAAATCACTGAAGTAACTTGGGGGGAGGGCATATATGAACATAATAAAGGCTACATATGAAAAACCTGTTGAAAGAATTTCTACTAAAATAAGGAATAAGACAAGAGTGTTCACATTTTACATTTTGAGGCAGTACAATACTTGAGATCTTATGCAGAACTTTAAGACCAGAAATGAAGACAGAGTTGATGTATTCCAAAAATGAAGATGTCCAAGTACTGCTATTTGAAGATGATATGATTTTTTATGCAAAAGATGCAAAACATTTCACCAGAAAACTTGTTAAAGTGAAAACACTTTCATCAGTGTAGCAGGCTACAGAAACAACATGCAATCACCAGTAGCCCTTTGATTTAACAATCAGAAACTTGCTGAAAAAGAAATCATGAAAACAGTACCATTCAAAATTATCTGAAAAAAGTCTTAGACAAAAATCTTACAAGTGTAAAACCTCCATAATAAAAACTTTAAGACTGTAGGAAGAAATTAAAGACGACACTGGAAAATTAAAACATTGGTGTAATAGATAGTATGCAAATGTATACATAATCATAACAATTTACAAAGTCATTGCATTGAAAAATTCCAATGACATTTTTTACAGAAATACTTAAAATTACCCTAACCTTCTTATCAGAGTCCTAAAGATCCCAGAAAGCTAGAAAAATTTGAAGTGAACTAATAATGTCCTAGGTTACACAGCATCTGATTTAAAACACAGGCAGCAACTAACACAGACATGAAGCTCAGCTGAATAGGATGAAGGACCCAGATCTACAGCCACATGAATATTTTTTTTTATTATTCATTTATTAAAGATATTAACCTTCATCAGGCGATGAAAGGAGACAGAGACAGAGACCCACATTGGAGCACTGGACTGAAATTTCAAGGTCCAAATCAGGATCAGAAAGAGAGAGACCACATGAATATTTTTAAAGATTAAAAAAACACTTATTTTAGAAAAGACTGCATATTTAATAAAGGATGCTAGAAAACCTAGATATTTATACGTAAAAAGTTAAATTAGAGCCCGTATCTTTCTTTGCACAAAAATCAACTCCAAATGCATAAAAAACCTTAATGTAAAATCTGAAAGTTTAATTGTTAGAAGAAAAGTCATAGGCCCAGAACAATGAGGATCAAGATACCAAAACAAGGACTTTCTGTAAATCCTTTGGAACATGCACAAAATAATGACAACTGGTAATATGATTGCATGGAATTAAATGTTTGGGGGCAAAAAAAGGAAACGATTGAGTGAAAAGACATCCTACAGAATGAGAGGAAAAGTTATCACTTGTACATTTGAAAGAATTTAATATTAGAATAAGAAGAACTAAAAAACAATATCGAGTAATCCAACAATCCAACCAGCAAATGAGCTAAAGAAATGGATATACAGTTTTCAAAAGATGAGGTACCAATGACTACTAAGCATATGAAAAAAATTAACACCTTAATCCAGCAAGGAAATACAAATTAAGTCTTCACTGAGATTTCCACTCACTCCAGTTAAGAAGCAATCATTGAGAAAATAAGCCAACAGATCTTTTAGGCTTGAGCAGTGGAAGACACTGATGGCTCCTCCCCACCTCTCACGGGAAGACCAACTACCCAGGATCCACTTGGCACTTCCTAGGCCTGAGTGGTGGACCACACAGATGTCCCCCCCTCACACACACATTGTAGTCTTGGCTCACAAGATGACAAGCAACATCTCAGCACCATGTCTTGTGGCTGGGGTGGGTGGTATTCAACCAAGTGCTACCTTTACTTAACAAGAAGTTCTTCAAGGTATCAGGGAACCAATATGGTAAGCAAGTACAAGGTGGGGAAATGGAACAGAGAGAAAGAGAGAGAGGCAGAACTGTTCAGGGATTGGAAAGAGAGACTTACCTAAAGAGATAATAGTGGTGAGGAGCAGGCTGATATGAATGGACTGCTTGCCATTCAAGTCCATGGAGATGTCTGGACCTGTGCTCTTGCCAAGGGCCAAGGTTTGGTTTAAGGCCCTGAAGCAGCTGAGGCCTGTAGTCTGGGCCACCGGAGGCCATGATGGTGTTCAAGGGCCACACTGTCCTTCAGACCATGACAATCTGGGTAGTCTATGATACTACCTGGGTCCATGGGGAAATCTGGGATTGGGCTACTGCTCAAGATCATGTATGGGTCCCTGGCCCTACTGCAACCAGAACCTGTGTTGATGTCCGTGGCTCTTGATACCATCAAAGGGCATGCCAATATATGTCCAATGGCCATACTGACAGGGGTCCTTGCCTATCCAGGTGTCCTGCATTGCCGCTTGGGGCCACTGTGACATCAAAGCCTAGGCTACTGCCTAGAACCATATCTGGGTCCATGGTTCTACCATTGAAGTATGAGGCTGCTTGTTTGTTTCCTGGCCACCCAGACTCCCAAAATAATCACACAGAAACATATACTGTTTGGCCAATAGCTTAAGTGTATTCTGGCTAAATCATATCTTAAATTAATCTATCTCCATTAATCTGTGTATCAGCACAAAGCTGTGGATTATCAGGAAAAGTTCCTGTGTCTATCACTAGCAGGGCTACATGCCTTATCTCTGACTGTGCATTCTTTCTCGCAGCATTCAGCTTAGTTTTTTCCACCAAGCTCTGCTCTATCCTATCACAGGCCCAAAACAGTATATTTTTTTTTATTAACCAATGGTATTTACAGCATACAGAGGGGAATCCTACATCACCTCCCCTTTTCTACTTAAATAAAAAGGAAGGTTTGAACTTTAACATAGTAAAATTACATATAACAAAACAGGTATCAAACAAGAATTACAGTTCCAATATTTATATCTACTTTATCTTTTATCATAACTAAGGAAACTATAACTATAACTATTTATTTTCAACTCCTTTAAAGTCTCCAGAAGGATATAATATTACTTAAGTAAATAGAAAGTGCATTGTAAGCAACTTCCAAAATTTTAGAATTGACAGAGACATCTCACTGCCTGGACACTCACCCAAAGTTCTTATGTACCATTGGGGCATCCATCTTCAGCCTACAGGACCATAATATCTAACAGACTTTTCCATGAAGCAGGAAATATCAAAAACAGTTCCACCTAGTAGTTTGACAGTCACTTTCTTCTGTGTCCTTCAGAATGTCTGGAAGATGCTTTCATGAAGGAGGAAGCCTGAAGGACTGTCTCACATTTTGGGGACATTCAGTAGTCCTTTCTCTGTGGGTCCTGTATGTCCATTTCATACAGAATAACATCAAGCAGTCTAGGCAAGAGCATTTTCTTGCACAAATGGCTAGCCAACTCCACAATGAGCTTTTTCAATGCCTATCTTCCTTTTGAAGTAATCAATGCCACCAGGAACAGATGTGTCTTATCATCATGAAAAGTCCTAAGTTATTAAAACATTTTAAATGTCATATTCTGAAGGTGTCTGAAAGACTTGAAAAATACCTATCTAACTGGAATATATCTCTATATATCTAGAAAACATAACTAACATGATTATAAGTTTGACTACTTTAGATGATTATCTATTAACCTATATTTCTTAATTATACATTATATTTTTAAATGAGCTGCACAAACAAAATACCTTAATCAAGAGCAGAAATATACATATAACTGACCTTAAATTTGTATCCATAAAGCAAGATCCATACCAATGCAAATCTCTATAGCATATTCCCCTTTAAATGTAAACAAACATTTATAAGCAGTACTTGGGAATTTGGGCATAACTCTCTCCAAACTGCTTCATGCTTTTTGTTGGGCAAAGTTATTTTGTGGGGAGAGGGACGTTCATGGTGGCCTTTCAGGAGGGGTCTTGGTCCATCAAACCACATTAGTCTGGAAGGAATCCACAGCTTTTTATCCTCTGTGGAAACAAAAGAAAAACTTCTTTTCCAAAATAACAGATTATTAGACCCAAATTCTGAAGTCATGATACCTTTAAAATATCTATATTAGTTTAGTTTAGCAGCCCATATGATGAAATGTCTCTCTGTACATAGGTCTTCTGCAGTCAAAAATTTAAAAAATCACAATAATATACATAATCCAGACTCTTTATGTATATTCCATCTTTATGTGGCTTATTTTTCTTTCTCTATTACTCTGTCTTTTTAAAGACTTTGTTTTATTTTTTTAAAAAAACATTTACTTCTTTTTATAACTATACTCTTTTTCTCTCCAAAGCCTATGTACATTTATACAACACTGTGACCCACTTAGAGGTTTTTCTTTTTATTTGAATCTGTCTTTATTGTGTATCTGTAATCCTTTTCTGACCAGAATTGCCTTTTTTAAAAAAAATTCTAAGCATGTATGACTTAGACCAACTTCATGGCAGTGCCCCTTGGCTCTGCCCAGTCCAACATGGTGGAGAAATATTAGCAGTCTCTGAAAGTCTTTTACATTGCCCCATTATCAGGCATACATAGGGTCTATGTTTCCAGTAAGCAAGTTGTTGCACTCTGCTCACAAATCCCATTTAAATGCTCCACAGCCCAACCTCCTGAAAGAGCCAGAGTTCATGCTGGTAGCACAGCCCAGAAAGCTGTGATTTCAAAACCAACCAGCACACCACAAGCAAACAGAGCAAGAAACTGTGTTGAACTCTGTTTTTGTTTGTTTGTTTGTTTCTCTAGAATTCCTTTTTGTTTTCAGGTTTTACATGGATATAGTCTATGTTGGCATGCTAATCTGTAGTATAAGGCTTCTTGTTTGTTTTTTGGTCACTCAGACTCCTTAAATAATCACACAAAACTATATTATTTACATCACTGCTTGAATTATTAGCTCTAGCCTCTTATTGGCTAGCTCTTACATCTTAATATAACCCATTTCTATTAATCTCTGTATTGCTACTTGACTGTGGCTTACTGGCAAGGTTCTGTCCAGCATATGTTTCTGGTGAGGCTACATGGCTTCTCTCTGACTCTGACTTCATTCTCCCAACATTCAGTTTAGTTTTTCCCACCTACCTCAATGATGCCCTATGCAGGCTCAACACAGATCCTTTATAAAGCAATGGTATTCATAGCATAAAGGTGGGAAATCATGTGTTTTGATATTCATGACTCATAGGCCGCTAGAGACCACATGGATGCCTAGGGTCTGGGTAGCTGCCTGTGGCCAGGTGGGTGTCTTAGGACTGTGTTGAAGCCAGAGCCATGATGTCACTTATCAAAAGAAAGAAGACTATAACTCATATAAGAAAAACTATATACACTAAGTACAATAACTATGTATAATATATACAGGCAATAAATATAACAACAATGTCTATTCCATTTGCATTTGACAAATTTAAAGAAAATACTCTACATCTATCCTATCTTGGTTAGTCTAAAGTCTTATACCTAATTTGCTTTCCATCATAACTTACATTACCACGCAAGATTATCTTTTGATATCTCTCAACCTTATATGCTTTACATTTCTTTTTTTTTATTATTATTATTGTTATTAAAAATTTCCACCTCCTCCCATTTTCCTCCCCCTATCTTTCCAGCCCTAAGAGCAGTCAGAGTTCCCTGCCCTGTGGGAAGTGCAAGGTCCTCCCCTCTCCATCGAGGTCTAGGAAGGTGAGCATCCAAACAGACTAGGCTCCCAAAAAGCCAGTACATGCAGTAGAATCAAAATCCAGTGCCATTTTCCTTGGCTTCTCAGTCAGCCCTCATTGTCAGCCACATTCAAAGAGTTCTGTTTGATCACATGCTCCATCAGTCACAGTCCAGCTGGCCTTGGTGAGCTCCCAATAGATCAGCCCCACTGTCTCAGTGGGTGGGTGCACCCCTCGCAGTTCTGACTTCCTTGCTCATGTTCTCCCTCCGTCTGCTCCTCATTGGGACCTTGGGAGCTCAGTCCGGTGCTCCAATGTGGGTCTCTGTCTCTATCTCCATCCATCGCCAGATGAAGGTTGTATAGTGATATGCAAGATATTCATCAGATATCTCATCAGCTACCCAAGGAACTAGCTGGGGACATCTCCTTGGACACCTGGAAACCCCTCCAGAGTCAAGTCTCTTGCCAACCCTAAAATGGCTCCCTTCATTAAGATATATATTTCC